>NW_016175275.1:0-10173 GCF_001687245.7 Rhagoletis zephyria
CAATTTTTTTAACGTAATGACACGAATATTTTTTAATGCCCAACTTTGTTATTTGTCATTTTTGCCATTTACTGCGTAGTGGAAATCCAGCATAAAGGACCTAGAAATCGTTTCGATTGTGATCAATTGTCTTAGTCTTAATCACAATCTCAATCTCAATATTAATCTCAACCTTAATCGCGATTTTAATCTTGATTTTTATCTTAATCTTAATATTAATTCTTATCTCAAAGTAACCTTAATATTAATTTTATTAGTTAATGTATCTTATTCTTAATTTTAATCTCAACCCTAATCGTATTCTTGATTGTAATCACAGCTTTAATTTTACTCTTTCTCTTAATCTTAATTGTAATCATAAATTTAATTCTAATATATTTCTTAATGTTTATCTTATTCTTAATTTCAAATTATTCTTAACATTAATCTTAGTCTTAATTGTAATCCTAATCTTAATCTCAATCTTAAGCTTGATCATACTCTTAGTTCTAATCATAATCTTAACCTAAATTTTAATTTAAGATTTCATCTAATTCTTAACCTTTAACTTAAAATTTGTCTTAATCTAAACTCTCCTCCTAATATTCATTGTAATCCTAATCTTGATTGTAATCCTAATCCTGATTTTAGTCTTTTTCTTAATTATAATTTTAATCTTAATCTTAATCTCAATTTTAATCGTACTCTTTTGACTTTAATCTTAGCTTTAACCTTTACCCTAAGCTCAATCTTAATCTTAATCTCGATTTTAATCTTACTTTTAGTCCTAATCATAATCTTAAACTTAATTAATCTTAATCTCAAAATTAATTGTAATTCTAATCTTATTTTATTCTTATTATTAATATTTATCTTAATCTTAACTTCAATCTTAATCTTAATTGTTGTCCTTATGTTAATTTTAACCTCATTCTTTATATTAATCTTTATCTAAATTTTAATCTTAATATTAGTCTCAATCTTTGTATTAATGTTAATGTCAATTTTAATCTCACTCCTAGTCTTATTCATAATCTTAATCTTAAATTAGTCTTAATTTTGATCGCAATCTCATTTTTAATTTTAATCTAAATCTCAACCTTAATTTTAAATTTAATTTTATTCTTAATCTTTATCCTAATCTTAATCTCAATCTTAATCGTGCCCAACCACTGCCTAATATCTAATTGTATGCTACATATGTTAGCAGCCTACATAGTCGTCTACTTGAAATTTGGGTCAAGAAAGTGAGTCAAACATTGTTAAGCTACATTACTCAATATATGTACATATATACATATGCAGTTCATTCATTTGTATCATCTTCAGTTGCACACCCACTAACGCCACGCTTGGTCGGTTATGCTTTCAAAATGCTTTCGAATTTTTCGCCGACTCCATAAGGATGAGCAATTTTTTTGCATACCATATAGTGAAGTATCTATTGCATAACGAGCTGCTGATTTTTTTTGTTTCACAAAAGTTTCGTTCAGTTTTTTTTTTAATCATGCATCTCCCTGGCAGGTATTTATCATACACTTACTTACCGTTTAACTAGCCAAAGCTACATATAACAAATTTAATTTAGCCAATGGCAACTGCGTCGGTAGCGCGAAGTACACAAATACATACATACATACATACATACATATGTATGTAGGGTGAGAGAGCAATAAAGCAAGAAACAATTGAAATCAATAAAATAACTTAAGCAATTTACCAATATAAGTGTTCGCTATATGCAAATGGTTGTAATATGTAAATGTAGTGAATATACGACAGTCGCATTGGCAGAAGTACGTACAACTATATCGACAACCTTTTAGCCACAATTTAATTGCTGTAATTAACAGTTAAACGCGTTGCTGCTATAAAACAAATTAAATGCTTAAATACTCGTACTCGGTATATGTAGTTGTTAGCGCAGCTTTAATGACCGCCTTCCCCCAGCTTCCGCCTCCACTAGTCTATAAATTTGTGATTGCATGTCTGCGTGTAACACGAGTATAAGCACTTTACCGCTACACGTGACAAACTCAGCAAACCAAATACGATTACAAACCGTCACATTTAACTATTACTTCTTGCTTATTGAATTCGCTTCATAAAAGGTACTTAAGTAGTTTTGGAAGCACAAACTTGACCTTGCTATTTTAACTTTTTTTTACTATTTGCTGCTTGCTCTCCTTTATTGCGAGCACGGTTGCCACATGACAAAAAATTTTTATTGGACTTTAAACCCACAACATAAAACATGTAAATACTGACGCAATAAATATTGAACATGTAGCATTCCCGCGTGATCCATCACTAATTTGAAATCCATCACTATGGATCACGATCCAAAATTCACAATAAATATTGAACGTGTGACAGGCGCCCTACACGGTGATAAATTAGCGAGTAGCGAGCGCTGTGTTGCCTGATCATTGCAATTGTTTCTAGTAGTGCTGTCACCGCTACACATAACCACCAAAAAATGTATCAAATTTAGTCCAACTTTTTTAGTCTGACTTTATACACGGCAAACTTACCACAAAGTGACCAAAATAAAAAAAAAGTTGCCAAGTTGCCAAGCACTCAAAAAGTTACCGATTTTGGTCACAAATGATCAATCTGGCAACCGTGATTATGAGCACAATACTCGAATACTTCATCAATTTTTTTATGAAGCTCCAATGTAATTTATTTTACAAAATCACCAAATTGTTTACGTAGATCGTTTGTTATTTTGTGAAGTGTTTGCGTCTCGCCGTAGCTCGCCTTCGCCTTCGCATGCGCTAAGCGGCCTGTTGAGGTACCATTATGAGCAATTTGGCAGTACTGTTATTATGAATGTATGTATGTATGTATTTATGAATGTGTGTACATCATTTTCACGTAAAAGAGCTAAAATATCAAATTAAAGAAAGAAATGAATAAACGCGAGCAGACGCACTTCTCTTTGTAGGTCTACTTGTATCTGTGCTTCACGGCGTCACTTCGCCCTGTTATTCGTATTCTTGTGCATTCGCAAGGTCCATCGAGTTGTTCATGGTCAAAGGGAAGTAAGTACTCGGGTTAAGTATCAAATAGTTATTGATTGCGAAGGACAAACGCAAGCGTTATAAGAATTTATGCGATGCTCAATACTAGATTTAAGGATTGCAAAAGAATTCGAATAGCAATTTGTTTGGCACATAAAAGATATTTAAGCATACAAATTTCTTAGCAGAAAAAGACTGTACTCAAGCAGACCGCCTAAACGATAATTTAAATTGTGTGCCAACTGAGGCTATTGGGACTTAGCGTTAATTTCTTGCAATTTTTTTTATTGATGAAGGTTTCTTAAATTTTTTTCCATATAAACAAGTTGCATGGAAGAAAATTTCTGTAAAAAAGCCAAAAATTAACGGTAAGCCTTTGCTACTTAAAACTTGCACCGATAATACTAAAATTGATTGGGCTAAAAGTTTGTTTTTCATTTGCTATATTTAATTGTTTATTAAGAAAAGCAGAGGAAAAAATGTTTTTTAATCAAAAATTCCTATTTTAGCGAGCGCTACCTGAAAAATAAAGAAAGAGGACTGAAATTCTGCCCAAATAAATTTTTTGTGACCGCCAATGAAATTTTCATATGGGACAAAAAAAAAACAATCCTTTTGTTTAAAACAGTGTAATGAATTTGTGACCTCAAAAGGACCTATTTACTGAGAGGTAAACTCTCTCTCTGTTCTTATTTCATGCTCGATGAAATCTTCAGCTGCAGTAAGAAATAAGTAGGAAATGGATTGCAGCTGTTCGAAGTTGAGCTTTCCTTGCACAGAAGTTTTTTCGAATCTTGGCTGCAAGGAGTTAGTGGTCTGAGGCAGTGTTTTGTCCTCGGGGATCGTCCGTATATGTAAAACACTGAAAGCTTGCCTTCCGACTATTAAAATTTCACCGTTTTAATTTCTACTTTTTCCTGGAGTCTAGTGCTGCAGATAATCTGCAATTAACGATCTGGCAAGGTGGTCAGGAAGAGACGGTCTGGGGATAACCCCACCAAAACCGAATTTGTTCTTTTCACCAAACGATATAAGGTAGGCGATTTTCGAACTCCATCCCTCAATGGCGAAAATCTTAAATTGTCAAAAGAGGAAACGTTTTTTTTTTGGGTTATTCTCGACTCTGAACTTTCCTGCAAAAGGAACACTCCGGAGCGGTGAAAAAAGCGCTTAATATGCCCTATTTCTATAAAGCTACGATTGAGAACGACTGGGGGCTATGACCACAGATAATACACTCAATTTATGCGGCGGTAGTTAGACATTTTCTCACCTATGGCGCGCTGTTGGGGAGGTGGGAGGCGGCTGACACCAAATCCAATCTACTCAACCTGCCAAAGGTGCAACGACAAGAATGCTTATGCGCAACAAGGGCGGTTAACACAGCGCCCTACGCGGCGTTAGAGACACTCCTGTACGTTAAAAGTACCGCCAGAGGGTCTAACAGGCTGCGAACAACCTGCAAGGCCCTCGCTGCAATCTTCGACAGAGTGGGTGAGGAGTATAGTATAGACTATCGGGTCTGTCCTAGAATTGACTTCAATCGAAACTACGATGCCTATTTTCCCAACAGAAGTTACTGGGAATATAATAATGCTCTCAGTGATGAAGAAAATCCATTTTCACGGACAGCTACAAAATGGACATCTCTGAGAGAGTTCTATAGACTCTATAGGTCACGGCAGTGTTTTCCAAGCTGATATATAAGCAACCGACATGGAAGGCTGGTGAGCACGATCTACCTAGGTCCATCTAAACTTGCCTTCTTTGTTGACAGTCAAGTTGCCATCAAAGCTTTGGGGTCGGCTACGACTATCTCGATATCCGTTAACAAATACCGAAGATCTTTACTAGCTCTACAGAAACACATAATCAAGCTTTACTGGGTCCCGCGACGTAGTGGCGCCCCGGGGGATTGGGGAAGCCGTCGTATTTGCTAGAAAGCGATTCCTATCTTCACAAGTCGTGAGAGTGGACAAGGCAGCAATATCTGGGTGGAAAATTCTGCATGGCATCGCGTTCGCTCTGGATACGGCTCGTCGAACAAACGAACGATGAACACGTAGTTTATTCTGGCTTTCAAAGCCAAACGTAAGGCTTCTCACAAGAATACAAACGGGACACTGGACCACTGGCCATATGGCCGCCAGGTTCGGAGCCCCGTATAAACNGCAACAAGGGCGGTTAACACAGCGCCCTACGCGGCGTTAGAGACACTCCTAGACATTCCACCTATAGACCTTACGTTAAAAGTACCGCCGCTGAAAGCATTCTACGACTCAGAACGTCTAACAGGCTGCAAACAACCTGCAAGGCTCACGATGCCATCTTCGACAGAGTGGGTGAGGAGCATAGTAGCTGTGACTATAGGGTCTGTCCTAGAATTGACTTCAATCGAAACTACGATGCCTATTTTCTCAACAGAAGTTACTGGGAATATAATAATGCTCTCAGCGATGAAAAAAATCCATTTTCACGGACAGCTACTAAATGGACACCTCTGAGAGAGTTCTATAGACTCTATAGGTCACGGCAGTGTTTTTGCAAGCTGAGATATATAATATGGGTGGAAAATTCTGCATGGGTGGAAAATTCTGCATGGTATCGCGTTCGCTCTGGATACGGCTCGTCGAACAAACGAACGATGAACACGTATTTTATTCTGGCTTTCAAAGCCAAACGTAAGGCTTCTCACAAGAATACCAACGGGACACTGGCCGCCAGGTTCGGAGCCCCGTATAAAGATATCTTCTGAAGCTGCAGAGATTAGAAGGAGATAGGATCTGTCCAGCCTTTGTATTTCGAAGAAAATAATTAGCAGGAATTTCCGGACCCTTAATGGTGACAAAAAACTTTCCTCACGTGCCTTGCGATATCTGCATGCGGAACCATCGTCCGAGCATGAATGAATGGGTATTAAAAAAAAAATATTCACGGCATTCACCTTCATCTTGCACAGCGCGAGCGCTACTGTACAATCAAAACAAAAGGAAGTCGACTTGTAAACAATAAATAAGTGAACATATACAAACATAAGGCTGACGTAAACACGCCACACGTGCTAACCGGATAAGAAATGGCGGCAAAAACATGAGTCGGCGCAGTATGCGAAGCAACATGTTGCAGCAACATGCAAATGTATAGCAACATTTTCCAAAAAATAAAATACATTAAAGCAAAATTAAAATAAGGCGGCATAAAGATACATATGTACAACCANAATAAAATACATTAAAGCAAAATTAAAATAAGGCGGCATAAAGATACATACATATGTACAAGCAGTGTTGC
Organism: Rhagoletis zephyria; assembly: GCF_001687245.7. Classification (NCBI taxonomy): domain Eukaryota; kingdom Metazoa; phylum Arthropoda; class Insecta; order Diptera; family Tephritidae; genus Rhagoletis; species Rhagoletis zephyria. Next base: position 6,297 of record NW_016175275.1, read on the forward strand.
CACACATGGGCTTTTCCTACCGAAACTGGTAGGTTTTTTTTTTACATGTGGTAGGTTTTTTAGCAAACTTGTTTATACGAATATTTCACCGGTGCATTCGTATAAGGGCGACACCAATTAAATAAATATATCCAATTCGTAAGTCCAAACGTATACCTATGTTATTGCCAATATACATTATGAACATCCAGAAATACTTTATGTACCTACAAGTTAATTTAAATTGAACTGAACTACAAAGTTGTACCGAAGGCTGGTGTGCTCTTTCAATACGTTAGTAAAACCCGTTGTTACATACGCGGCACTGGCCTGGTGAGCTTACGGCTGCATAATATTATCAGCCAGAAAACTGAAGTCCTTCGGGGTCATTTAGAGGTTCTCAAGCCATTCCAGGAGGAAGTCTTCAAAATTGAAACATGTGTTCGCGAAATGGGGAGAGAATAAATATTATGTCGAATAGTCAGACAGCGTTAAAGGCTTATGTTCAGTTGAAAAACTGTTTTGAAGCACTTGGGAGCCTACAATAGCGGCTCTGGTGGGTTCCGGGACATGAAAGCAATGAAAGGTCTGACTGTCTCGCAAAGCGTGGAGCCCAAATGACCATGCATGGTTCCAAGCATCTAAATGATACACTACAGAGCTAATTAGGAGCTTGGAAGAATCTCAGATTACGGCCTACTAGGGAATATCAAAGGAAATAAGACAATCAAAGAGATCCATAACTCCTTCCAAGATAAACTCCGACAGACTCCTTAACTTAGCCGGGAGGGTCGTAGAACTCTTGCTGGTTCCCTGACAAAACTCTGCAAATTAAGGTGCCATTTGAAATGGGATGGTGGAGAAAACCCCTCCTATCATCAACAGCAGACTGGTACATCTTTNAATATCAAAGGAAATAAGACAATCAAAGAGATCCATAACTCCTTCCAAGATAAACTCCGACAGACTCCTTAACTTAGCCGGGAGGGTCGTAGAACTCTTGCTGGTTCCCTGACAAAACTCTGCAAATTAAGGTGCCATTTGAAATGGGATGGTGGAGAAAACCCCTCCTATCATTAACAGCAGACTGGTACATCTCGAGGAACGATTGTCTGCTCCATCTGAAATTTGGCACCTTCCAAAGTGCTTCACTTCTTAAATATCCTCAGGTTGGAGTGATTACAATTAGGGTATAGCACAAAATATCTTCTTAGGTCAAACAAATTTTTGGTAGGCTTTAGTCGGTTTTAGTAGTACATTTAGGTAGGAAAAAAAATTTGTCTGTGGCAACACTGCATACATCATGCGTACATATGTATATATACACAACTAAATACCCAAAAAATTATGCCACAGCATATGTTGATATACTAAAAAGGGCGAGTGTTGCAAACAACAGTGGAAATGGCGCGCGTACTTGCCACAACTTCACAAGTGTTAAAAAAGAAAATACGGCCGACACGACAATAAGCGATTGCTGCCGACTGCTTCTTGGGTTGTCTAGCTTGCCGCTTGGTTAGTAGGCCATTAGCGTCGATGCCTGCTAAAAATTTCCACACAACTCGGCAGATCAGTTGCTGTTTACGTTTCGATAGCGCAACGTGGCACACCGCGGTCATTAAGCAACAACACTTTCAACAAATTCTACGCAATTTGGAGGCATTTTGAAATTGAAAGTACGCGCGTTGATTCGATTAAAGTGCAAACTCAATATTTTATGTACTTTTTTTTTTACTTTGGCAAATTTCAGTCGCCACAAGTCGTTCCTCTTCCTATCTACATGCAGACACTCATATTTATGTATGTAGGTGTGCGTCATGCCGGCGGATGCGATTGTTTGCGGAAACGGAAGTTATGCTTGTGTTTTAGGTAGAAGCGTAAAGTGAATGCGGTGCCGGTCGGTCAGAGCAGTTATAGCGGTGTGCTTGTGCGCGGTTGTGTGTGTGTGTTGGTTGCTGCGTGTTGGTGTGTGCGTGCATAACCGACGGAAGTGCTAAAACCGTTATATGGCACAAAAGCAGTAAAGTGCTTAAATCTGAAGATGTTTGCGATAATACTCGTAGTTCCGAAAATAAAAATGTTACTCATACGCCATGTAGGAGCAAAATATTGAAAAACAAAAATGTTAAAAGCTTTAGCTTAAAATTTTAATTTGCATTTCAGTGGAGTGTGAAAAGCAGAACAATTGAAAAATTGAAAAAAAAAAACAGAACACTTGAATAGTAAAAAGGTCCGTTTAAAGTAGCCAGCTCTGTTTTCAAATCTGCGCTGCTCTGCTCCTCGTGCAAGTAGAGTCAGTGAAATTTGCATATTTATGCAAATTTTCTATATTAACGGCAAACTATTATATTTCGCAGTGAAGTGGCAAGAAATATGATTTAAAAAAAAAAAAATGTGAAAAAATGTGTTTGCTTCTTAATGAACATTTTTCCACATTGCATACAGCCACATAGAAAAAAAAATGAACCAATTAAATGCACTGAAGTGTTTTGCAAACAATAAGAGCGCTCAGCATACTGCATACATACATAAATATTGCACATTGAGACGTGATCCTCACGGACTTGCATCGAGTCAGTGAATTAACAAGTGCACATACATGACTTATATACATAACACCTGTGTATTTGCATTTGCACATTCTTTTATGTGCATCTATTACTGCTGGAATTCATATGGCACGTTCTTGCTCGGTAAGTACATTTGTATGTTTGTGTGCGAATGTGTTGAAAGTGCACTTGTACTGGCTGAAATGATTTTTTTTTTGGGATATTTATTTTAATTACACGGTTTCTGTGTTTTTTGTTTCGAATTCCTTTCATTTCTTCAATACCTTTGCATTAAGCTGAGGTAATTAACAACGATTTCCACACTTGGCAATTTTTTCTGTTTATAAATATATGTGTATATATATTTATGAAGGTACCTATAAAATTTGGGTGGCAGTGAGTAAAGAATAATTGAAAAAGTTACCGGGAGAGTTGAAAGATTTGATAATAATTGTAGCAAAGATCACAGGGATCACAGGGATTAAATTTTTCTTAATTACAACGTGCGACAGTAAATTTTCCACACAAAAAAAATGAATATAGTCGCGAAAATTTGGGCAAAATATAGTAAAACGAGTATTAAGTTTTTCTCTCTGGCGTAAGGATTTTTGTTTTAAAGGGCTTTGAAATTTCCATAATATGATTAATTCTAAAAATTATTTAAAAACTGCAGGGTAATGTGGAACAAAGATATTAATGTCCAATAAAAAAAAGTTCTATAGAATTAAAAAAGATACAATTTCTTTCCATAAGGACGAATGGGTGTGAAAAATGTTCTTTTAAAATTTTGTCCTTGAATATTCTTGAAAATTTGCAAATATATTTTTTGTTTTGATTAAATTATACATTAGGGACAAGTATACACATTAATTAGCTCAAAAATAATAACATTAATTTAGAGCGAATTTTTAAAACATATCCGTCATTGTAAACCAAAGAACTTGAATGTTTTTAAATTTCAAAAAATTTTATTTTTCATTTGTTACCTATATTGTTATTCGAGATTGACCCGAGTTTTTTAAATAATTTGTATACCCGAGCGCCTTTGTGCACAATGTTATTATAACATTGTTCGCATAACGGTCCAAACGAATCGCGATGCATATAGACAAATGTATACATAAATGATCAGAATTAAAAGAGAAGCCGTCCATCCGTCCGTCCGTGTACACGATAACTTGAGAAAATTTGGTTTGTAGGTTGCCCTTTATCAGAGGTAGGTTGCTATTGAAAATGGGCCGAAGTGGACTGCAACCACGCCCGCTTCTCATATTATGGTTTTTTGGAAAAATGCAAAAATTACGATGTTTCAGTAAATATTGGATCCAAATTGTTGAAAATTAGTATGT
>NW_016175276.1:0-10172 GCF_001687245.7 Rhagoletis zephyria
AGTGTTTACGTCTACATCGCATCGAGAATTTTAATTTATTGCCTCTTCATATTTGCTGCAAGCTTACAAGTGACATTTTTAAGTTCTCTCTTTGACTCTTTTAAAATTCTTTCACAGAGACATTTTAAATAAATAATTTTCAATTTTTCATTTTCCTGCCGTTGTTTGATACCGCAATTTTTCTAGCATACCTCAAACCATAGACGTCTATGTGCAAAAAATAAATTTTCGTTTGTGTGCATGCAGAAATCTTTCGTACGATAGAAGCATTGAGTACATTTTTTACTTACATATGTATGTATACACACGCACACACATATGCAAATATGTAGATGACATTTCAAGTCGAGTGCGTGTGTTCAGTTTCTGTTGATTTTGTAATGAAGACATGCATATAATTTTTTTTTGTCGTATAAGAAATTACTTGTTATTTTTTGCTATTACGCTTAAGTGAATCAATAATTTTTGTTCCCGAAATATAGAAAAGAGAAATATGCCTTCTACTTCAATTAGTTTAGGATAGGTTATACAGGCAGCTCTGATAAGAGTTTACTCGGAGGGTGCATTGGTACATTATGATACTCAGAAGAGGATTTCGCCATGCAAGAGAGTTAAATCTTAAACAGGCGGAAGAGTTGATCCGGACTAACTCGGACTTAATCCGGATCAACTGCAGTTAATTCCCGAGTTGATCCGGATCAACGATGCCGTCTGTTTATGATTTTAGTCGTTATCGACTTTGATGGCCGCCTGAACGTTAGGAACAAAGAAAAATTTAGATGTAGCTAGGTCTATCATTCTTACCAGATTTGCCGCATTGTCGAACGAAAATAAGTACCTTAGCCTGGAAAATGCGGCGGTAATCTGGAGGTCTGTAGAACTCTCTCAATTATGATTTCTGAGGGCAGACGCAAAATCCTGTTCCAATATCCGCTTTGGAGTCATTTGTGGAGATAGAGATCTTGTCATCGTCTACTCTGTTTCATAATGGCAACATAGCTCTTGCAAGTTATTCGCGACTACTAAGTGGTAGAGCGGTTTAATATAGATGTGGCAATTTTCATGTACATATATCTATAGGCGAATTGTCCGAGAGTATCTCAAATGTTTTCCAAAAAAAGGAAAAAGTTATATTTTAGAAAAAAAAAAATAAACATTAATGGCCTTATTCATAAAAAATAAAGTAGGTTTAAAGAGCTTTATAAAGTGACGTTTTCATACATTTTTCAGTTTATAAACGTTTTTTAAAGCTACTTTATTTTTTATGAATAAGGCCAGAAGACTGTTCTGAGTGAGCTTTTCAATAGTGCTAGAGTTCTATAAAATTATGCCGAAAAAACATGTTTGTCAAAAAAGTAGAAAAGTTTTATTTTGGAAAAGTAAAAAATTCGATAGTTCTAGAGTTCCTGAAAAGGAAAAAAAGTTTTGCAAAATTAAAAAAAAATTAATTTTTATTTTTTCAAGAAGTCCAAAAAAAAATTTAAAAAAAAATTAAAAATAAAACTGAGTAGCTTTTAAGTAGTTCTAAAGTTCTTGAAAACGAAAAATCCAGAGTTCTCGAAAAGGAAAAAAAATCTGCAAAATTACGCCGATTTTTTTTTTTTAAATTCGAAAAAGTTGTATTTTGGAAAAAATAGAAATTAAGACTGTCCTGAGTAGCTTTTCCATAGTTCTATAGTTCCTGAAAAGGAAAAAAAGCTCTGCAAATTTACGCCCAAAATTTATTTTTTTTTAATAAAAAAAAATTGATAGTTGTAGCGTTCCAGAAAAATAAAAAACAGTTGTGTAAAACTACGCAGATTTTTTTTTTGAAAAATCCGAAAAACTTAAATTCGAGACATACCTTTTTGGCCTGCTTATAGATTTCTTTCAACATCCCCAATCATTTCGGTAATCCCGTTAAGAAATCATCCTGTAATGGTGACCACCTACTAGGTCGTCTGCCTATGCAGTTGACTTCAGTCTACCATCTTCCATTTGTAATAAAATTTTGATTGCCACGTCAATGGGGACAGTTATTCCTTAAACCGGCCGATGGGCATGGGTCTATCTTTGTCCTACTCTTCAAAAGATTTTCCATTAAGTCGAAGTCATCCACGCCACCGGCGGTGGTAGCAGTGGGCAGGAATGCATCCTCTTTGAGGAGGACCATTACATACAGAAGGAAAACGCCTGTTATACTTTAATATTTAACGCAAAAACCGCTTAGATTTTCAATGAAATCAGAAGGGCCTAAGAGGAAAGCTTTTCCTTTCCGTCTTCGTTGCATAGGCACTTCTATTACCCTGTCAGTGTAGAGATTGTCGATGATCCACCATAATAGCATAGATATACATCTTGGGCGCGAGGGTAGAGAAGAGTATTGCAAGCCTACAAAATTTCTGTTCTCGTCTCGACGTCTTCAATTTGGAGAATCTTTGCAAGCTATTACCACTAGAGTTTCTCTTAGAGATCGTAGTTTATTTTTCTGGGAACTTAATTCCTACACGTCTGTTGGTAATATATATTTCCGATTAAAAAAAGTATATAGTACTTGTATTGTGGAGTTAGTTCCTTAAACAACAAATTTAATAATAAATAGCCCACAATTTTTTGGTTATGCTGAATAAAGTAAAAAAACTGTATTAAAATAATTGGCAATTAGCGCATCGATGCTAATATAATGACGAGTGGGAAATACTAGTTTCCCGTTATCAATTGGTATCACTTTTGTATTACATTTGATCAAATGCGGGGATACATGGCGTATGAGTAACATTATTTCTTGCTCATACTTCAAGCGAAATTGAGAGATTGAAATGACCGACATCTCTTCTTCATTAGAAGAAAATCTGTATGCAAACTGCAAACTTTAAAGCCTGTACGATATGTATGTATGTATATGTAGATATGTTTCCATTTAGTCTTAAAACTAATTTTATTTCATAAATTTTCACGCTACCTGCCGAATATTGAAAATTTTCAAAATTCATTTAAAAATCTCTTCTGCATGAGAAACAAATATTTTTTAAAATAATATATTAAATGTAACTGCCATCTGTCGCAGCAATAGCGTTCATTTGGCTGGATCATTGCAATCAAAGTGAACTGTCACAAAAGTTAAGCAAAACTCCAACATGGCACAAAAATAGTGAGCAAAGTTAAAAAAATTCAACAAGCGTTAAAAAATATTTCATAAATTTTGTAATATTTGTCAAAGTCACCTTCAACAGTTGCCAAACAAACTTTAGTACAGCAGTATAGCAGCGGCAGCGACATTGAATGCAATAACAAACTTTTAAAAAACCAAAAAAAAAAAAAATAGAAAAATAAAAAATTGAAAAAATTGAATGTCAGCGATGCGGGTGTAACAAAATACTAGCCGTACATACTCATGTACATATTTAAGTATGCGAAACTCGTGCAACAAGAACCGCATTTTATGCTTGAGTGTGTGTGGAAGTATGTACCCAGCAGAGAATGTATGAATTTATGTCTTATTTAATACCAAAATGGAGCAATAAAGCAGTCATTACTTGTTCATCCATTTGGATCAAAAAGTGCTAGGCTTTTTTTGGTATTTTTTTCTTCAACAATTTTATTGAGTCCTTGCTTACTGATACGTTCTAAAGTAATAACCGAGCAAAGGAATATACGAATGTTGTACTAAACCACCCTCGAGGTACCACCTCTAAAAAAAAATTTATCGAAATCGGTTCAAAGTTATGCTGTAACCAACCTCTTTTGAAGTCGGTTAAAAAGGAGTAAAAATGCGCCAGGCTTGGAGATTTGTGGAGTAATGCACTGGCCTGCAAAGTAGCGATCTAAAGTTAATCCTTAAATGATCCTATTTTGTACTGGCTATGTATTATTTACGTACATATGTATGCATGTATGTATGTATGTGTCTAGTCACTCAGCAGTTTTGGTCTAGTTGTTATTGCCATTTTTTTTAGTTAGCTACGTATGTATGTACAACTTTACAACTTTTTACCTTATTTTTGTAATTTCCAGCAGTTTTTGTCGCCGACGCCGCTACAGCCAACTTCGCCATCGTCCCCATTAATTTATGGCAACGCGGTAAAGCGTAAAGCAACAAATCACTTTAACACGTTTGTAAAATATGGATATGCACATACATACTTACATATGTATATATGAACGTACCAGTGTGTGCGAACATACGCACAAAAACTTACATGTAAATGCAGGTTCTCGCTCGGTTAGCCGCCTTCAATGTAGCCTCAAATAAATATGCTGTGTAATGTAGAAAGAAAGAAATATAAAATTTCAAAAAAAAATATGGTTGCTCTACAAAATTCGCAGTCAAACGTTGCGTCAAACGTGGCTAAAAAGTAACGGTATCAGCAATGGTAACCAGCAACAGATAGGGGCGTCAAAGCATGTCGAAAAATCGAAAGGTGGGTGAGTTGAGCAGCAAACAGAGTGTGGCGGCAGTTGTAGCAGGTGAGTAGGGTGTAATTGGGATGAGGGGGTAACAAAGCTAACGGTAACAATTGCTGTGTAAATATTTACGAAATGTAAATACCAGAAAAGTGATATATGTATGTATGCATGTGTACGTAAACTTACTTACCTGCATATGTAACGTAACTTTCGTACGTGTACCTATAAGGCGCATTCGCTGGCGGCTAACCGCACGCATACTTACACACAAAAACACATACTGCCGTAAATTCGGTATATTCTCGACGCCTGAATGTAGATGTTTGTCGGCACGCCTGCAGAGTTATGAGCGTAGTGTGGAATTTCAAATGTTTTTTAACCGCAAACATTTATTAGCCGTACGTTCACTGCCGCTGCCAGCAAATGTTGAAAGTGAAATGTATTTTTAGAAAATTATAGCTTTTGCGCGTAGGGAAAAGTGTAGCCGTTTCGGATTTCGTTTTTTTGAAATACCTGACTCTTTCAAGCTAATGCAAATTTTTTAGTACTTTTGTTGTTTAAAGAATAATTTCTTGCTTTTAAAAAAAATTAAAAAAAAAAAAACAAAGCATGACTATTGCAAGTCAGTAAAAAGTGCCCTTAAAGTGATGCGTATAAATGAGAATAAATACAACTTTATACATAAGTAGCCATAAATATACGTTTATATAGTACTCTAAACATATGCAAAAACGTACAAGGATAAAATTGACACAGGGCTTTTGAAGGCTAAAAAATGTACTGAACGGGGTCAACTATACAAAATTCTCAGCTAAGCAAATTAGAAAAAACAAACGGTTTTGAAAAGAAAAACTTTCTATGTTTAATCATCACAGATCTACACACTGTGAAGGCAGATTTAACACTCCCTTAAAATGTTATGATACCGTAAAAGCACTGGCCTTCAATAATCTGGCGGTTTTTTGGTAAAGAAGTCAATTTCAATAACGTCCATACAGTGTAAATTAACGACTTCCCCTCCAGGCGGATCTTTCCGTGGTGCCTATAATATAAAATATTCTTTTTTTCTCAGCACACGAACTACTATATGTGTAGAGGTTGGAGTAGTATCTGTGATACTTATGCAGAGGCGAACTACTACGACAGTTGGGTATATTTGACTGGAGCGACCCAGATGCATAATAGGTCAAGGATTGTGACTTCAGGATGATTCTAAAAAAAAGTCTTTGGGAAATTCGTGCTGCAACAAACACAGCAACTAGGTGGAGTTCCGCTTAGATTGGAAAACTGCCGCGCCCAGTATATAAGGCAGCGGAAATGATACATGTTATCCGATTTTACTGAATTTCGGTTCGGAGCGGTTTAATTTAAATCTAAAATATGGTAAAAATCGGCCTACTGCCAGCTATACAAAAACCAATTTTTCTATAGTTTAGTTTAGTTTTAGTCTTTTCACCGCAAGCTACTTATACTCTCCAGAAACTCGCTAAAAAGTGCATGAGGCCATTTAAATGTTCACAGCTCTTAAAGCGCTGGGAAAATTATGAAAACATGTTATATAGCAACCTTTGCATACTACTGGACTTGGCATTAAAGCAGAGACGCATCTACGGAAATTTTCCCGCTTTTAATAAATTCTATCTTCCTTAATTAGTAGTAGTTCGACGATGTGGTCGTGTAAATATTGAAAATTTTCAAAGATTTTTAAGGAAGAAATTTGTAAAAGTAATTTACCATACCCATTTATTCTGTTATAATCCTACAACATTTTTTCTTGTATTTCATACCCTTATTTTTAATCTGCATTGCTTTAAATTTTTTAAGTTGTTTTTATTATTTATGGCCCTATAACAATTATATTCAACAATTTTTATTGAGCTTTAGGCCGTTTTTAATCCCACACACAAAAGTTTTTCATTAAAAATGGCCTCAAGCTCAATAAAATAAATTTATAAATAATCTTTTATCATATTTTTTAATTTCCAAAGTCCTTAAAAAAACTTACTGACTTCAGAGAGAAAAACTAGGTTTTACTATAATTTGCCCATAGTTTCGCGACTATATTAATTTTTGTGTGAGTGTAAAATTTACTGTCGCACGGTGTTTTCAATACATTCTAATTGAGGTAGGGCGTTTTTGAACAACAAAATTCTGAAGTAGGACGTTCTTAAAAAGTTTTCTGAGATAGAACGTTTTCGAAAGGGCTACGAGATAGGTCGATCTTCTACCCAGTCGTCGATATAGTCTCCCAAGCTTAAATCTCATTCTGCTCTATATCATCTGCGAATCCAATTATTTTTATACTAGGAGCACGTCGAGATGCAGGACGACGTCATACATTATGTTCGAAAAAAAAGACGGTCCGAGAACACACTCCTGGGACACCTCCGCCGAGACGCTGTACTCTTTAGAGTATCTTTACTTACGGTCGCAGTACTATTTTTTTCTTCTGAGCCACATTTTGCCTTCGATTGCGTCTGTGGTCGACCGGGATGTTTAAACCTGTTAATAGATCCATTGATTGGTGGCGCTTTAATTCTAAATTAACTCGATTTTTTACAGTTCCATTAAACCTTTTGAAGTTGCGTAAATATATATATGCATGTACTATATCTGCTGCATAAGTGTTATTATTAATGACAGTGTATATTTTAATTAGCTTCGAAATTAGTTGTTGAATGCCACCCCTACCTATCGTTACAGCGCTGACAACCCTATGTTACAATGCTACAACCCTCGAACCGTTAAATCAAAATTGACACTTAATTTAGTTTCAAATTAATTACGATTTTCGTTGAGATTATTAATGGAAAATATTGAGGTGAAATATTTTAGCCATACTAGTTGATTTTCATTTGAAAATGCACACTTCATCAAAATATGGCCAATTCACAGTCCGCGCTTCCCACAAATATCAAAGAAATAATAAAATAAAAACCGAGAAAACAAACAAACAAAAAAANAAAAAGGAACAGTCCAGCGCCTTCGTCTTGGTCTGCAGGCTGTATCGGAGATACAGCCGCTATATTTAAACGTAGAATACGTGGTATGGTTAAGAGCATATCCAAGTCAAAAACGAAATCACAGATATAAATATCGATAACAATATCGGTAGCAAAATCGATAAAAATATCGATAATAAAACCGGTAACAAAAGCGATAACAATATCGATAGCAAAATCGATAAAAATATCGATAATAAAACCGATAACAATATCGGTGACAAAATCGATAGCAAGATCGGTAATAATATCGAAAGCAAAATCGATAACTTTAATCAAAAATTCAAGAGTTTTCCTTTCGTTTGGTATATGAGAAGTATTGGTTGATATCTTCTATATATGTTTATTTTATTCAAATATATGGGCATAAATGATTTTCCATACAAAATCACCTCGTCATCATTTTGCAAACACGTGCATATGTTGGAAGTGTGGGAAGGAGACAAAAAGTATGCATGCGTATGTAATGCGGCTTTTCATAAACAGAGGCGCGCTATTTATAACCTAATCGCAGCGTGTGTACATATGTAAATACATACATACGAACGTACATATGTTGATTGCAGTTAATGTGGATCTGTTTCTATTTTTAGTAATCTATGTATGTGTATACATACATATGTACATACATCCCAGTGGGAATTAGGAGCACGTAATAATACCTTATTAGCAACTTACTCTTCACCTGGCAGTTATTGCCATTTCCCTGCCGAACGTCCCTTACTTTTACAAAGGCATGGCCGCCTTATGTAATTAGGAATTTAGAATGTACATTTGGTATCAGACATACTTCTGAGCCGCTTTACAAAGTAAGTTACGTGTAATGCAGAGAAGTCGCTCGGAGTAGTTCGGCGCTTGGAGATAACTTCGGCTGCACGTTACTTTGCAACTGACAACGTAATGTGTCGTTGGAGGTGTTCATTTTGTGCTTTACTAGTAGATGACATTGGCCATGATGACAATTTTGGTACTAAAAACTGAAAGAAAACATGGCTTACCTCGGAAGGTGCTTACCTATTTTCCCAGTGGGATATTATATATGTACATACATATATGAACACATGTATGCATAATACGCGAAGACTTTTCGAAGTGAAACAACATTTAGAAAAAGTCCAATCCAAGAATAAAAGTAAAGGTGAGGACGTACATAGATAAAGAAAAGGATAAAGGCCAAGGTAAAAATAAACACAAAAACAAAGTTGAGTAAAGATAAAGGCAAACATGAAGACCAAGGTAAATTTAAACACTTTACTTATATGTATAAGTGCAAAGGTGAAGGGGAATATGTATATGAAGAATATGATAAACATAAAAATAAAAACAAAGATAAATATAAAGAAAAAGATGCGGATGAGGATACCGATAAAAGTATAGATGAAGATAGAGGAAGAAAGATTAAAATAAAGGTAGTTGTAGAGAAAAGGATATAGATAAAGGCACAGAGACTCAATCTCGGAACTATTTCGGGATTTTAGGGATTCTCGGGACTTATCGATATAATCGATATTTTGTTGGTTTTTTTATCGATTTTGTTATCGAAATTTTTATCGATATTGTTATTGATTTTGCTATCGATATTTTTGGAACTTATCGATATAATGATCGATATTTTTATCGAGTTTGTTATCTCTTTATTATCGATTTTGTTATCGATTTTATTATCGGTTTTGCTATCGATATTTTTATCGATTTTGTTATCGATATTTTTATTGGTTTTGTTATCGATATCTTTATCGATTTTGTTATCGATTTTGCTAACGATTTTGTTATCGATATTTTTATAGATTTTGTTATCGATATTTTCAGAACTTATCAATATAATGATCGATTTTGTTATTTATTTTGCTATCGATATTTTCACTTATCGATATAATGATCGATATTTTTATCGATTTTGTTATCGACATTTTAATCGATTTTGTCATCGGTTTTGTTATCGATATTTTTATCGATTTTGTTATCGATACTTTCGGAACTTATCGATATAATGATCGATTTTGTTATTTATTTTTCTATCGATATTTTCGGAACTTATCGATATAATGATCGATATTTTTATCGATTTTGTTATCGACACTTTAATCGATTTTGTTATCGAATTTATTATAGATTATTTATCGATTTTGTTATCGATATTTTTATCGATTTTGATATCGATATTTTTATCGGTTTTTTTATCGATATTTTTATCGTTTTTGCTATCGATATTATAATCGACTTTGTTACCGATATTTTTATCGATTTTGTTGTCGATATTTTTATCGATATTTTTATTGGTTTTGTTACCAATATTTTTATCGATTTTTCTATTGATATTGTTATCGCTTTTGTTATCGATATTTTTATGGGTTTTGTTATCGATATTTTTATCGATATTATTATAGCTTTTGATATCGATATTTTTATCGATTTTGTTATCGGTTTTGTTATCGATTATTTATCGAGTTTGTTATCGATATTTTCATAGATTTTTTTATTGATATTTTTATCGATTGGTTTATCGATATTTTATATCGATTTTGTTATCGATAATTTTTTAGGTTTAGTTGTCGATTTTTTTTATCGATTTTGTCACCGATAGTTTTATCGGTTTTGTTATCGATATTTTTATCAATTTTGTTATCGAAATTTTTATCGATATTGTTACTGATTTTGTTGTCGATATTCTCGATTTTTTTATCGATTTTAGAAAAATCGATTTTAAATTTTTTTTTCCGTCTGGTTATCGATTTTGCTATCAATTTTTTGATCGATTTTTTATTGATTTTGTTATCGATATTT
>NW_016175277.1:0-7069 GCF_001687245.7 Rhagoletis zephyria
TACTTGGTAGCCCAAAAATTCTACGTTTGACTTGAAAAATTCTGATTTCTCAAGTAATATTTTCATATGTGCTTTTTGCAGTGTATTTATTATTTTAACTAAATGTTCATAGTGCTCGTCAGCGTTGCTAGAGTAAACTATGATATCGTCTATATAGACGTGACAAAATTTTCCTACGTATTGACGAAGGATATTATCCATAGCTCGTTGGAATATTGAAGGAGCATTCCGTAATCCAAAAGGCATTCGAATATATTCGTATTTGCCGTTGTTCACGGAAAATGCTGTTTTTTCAATATCTTCTGGTTTCATTAATATTTGATGGAAGCCCGATTCTAAATCGATTGTAGAGAAGACTTTCGCTTTCCCTAAATTGGAAAGTATTACATTGCAATCTGGGATGGGATACTTGTCTGCTATCGTTTTCTCGTTTAACTTTTTGTAATCAATAACCATCCTCATTTTTGGAGTACTGTCTTCATTGGTACCTTTCTTGGGAACCACCCATATGGGTGAATTATAGGTGCTCTTGCTTTCTCTTATAATATTTTGTTTTATCATTTTTCTTATTTCTTCATTAACAAATTCATTGGCTGATAGCGGGTAAGGATATTGCTTACTCCAAATAGGACTGTCTGTAATAGTCCTGATTTCTGCGTTTACGTCCGTTCTAAAAGGTAGCGACGTATCTATTTTCCCATGTTCATTTAAAATCATACTTTTTATTTCCCCTATTTTATGCTCGTTGTTTTCTTTTAAGTTATGTATTTGTCCTAGCTCGATTTCGTCAAGGGTGTAAAATTTCTCTTTTTTCCATTTGTTAAGAGTGTATTATCTTCAAAATTTAATTGTATTTTCGCTTTGCTTAGCAAATTCATTCCTATTAGTGTATCGCTTTCTAAATTTTTAACTTCATAAAATCGTGTTGAGTGGTTAAAGATGTATGCATTATAACAATGCGTAATTGTTGTATAACCATTCATCGTTCTTACGCGTTTTGCAATTTCTAATTGCTCTCTATTAGGTAGAATGTTTGGTTTACAGAAGCAATTTGTTGCTCCTGTGTCTATCAATACTTTTAATTTTCTGTTTGTGCCTCGCAGTTGTCTGAATATGTAAGGCAAGGGATTGCTTCGTCTAAAAAAGCATTCTCCTGTATATTGTTAATTCTTTGTTGTTTCGGTTGGGGTTGATGACTATTACCTGACCCGAAACTTCTTTTTGGCGTTCGCTCTTCCGGGTTATTATTAGATTGGTAGTTAGGCTTATAAGTATTCTGCCTTGATTGAGAGTTGGTTTGTTGTTTAAATTAGCCTGAACTATCCACTTCCATCGGTTCTGGCTTAGGTTGATTTTGCCAACCAAAATTTCTATAAATGTTGTTCTGTTGACCGGCACGTTGGTCAAAACGTAAACTATTCGAATGTTGATTATAACTATTTGGTTTAGGGAAATTCTTATTATTATTGTTAGAATTCCTATTCCTGTTCATTTGACTTCTGGCTTGACTGAATAAATTAGCGAATTGGATTCTAATTTGGTTAGACTCCAATTCTTGGGCCTTAGCTAATGCATTCGGTAGATCTGTGGGGTTAATGGCCATTAAAATATTATTTAAAGGATAATTTAATCCTGTTATAAAAACTCTCAGTGCATCTGACCGATGTCTTTTGTTGCATTCTTTAGTTATCTCTGAGCTATTCCCGTAGGTCATAATAGTTTTATTAATCATTAGTGTCAATTGCGAATTCACTTTGTTATAATAATCTACTAAGTTCGAATTCGTTTGCCGTATTAGATTCAATTCTTGTTCTAATATATGCAGAGGACGTTTATCTGCATAAGCAAAGTCTAGTCGGCTTATGATGGCCTCAAAATTAAGAACTGTGCCATGATTTGTTAGAGTATCGTTGGCTTCTTGTGTAATTTTATTCCTGAGAATAGTTAGTGCGGCAAAATATTTCCTACTTCCTTTAACGTACAATGAAATAGTGTTATGAGCTGCTTCTCTCCAGCTCACGTAGCCCTTACCATTGGATTCGGGTAATGATTTTATGATATCTAAAGTCTCATTACATTGAATTGTTTCTGCAATGCTTTGTGTCTCGAATTCTGTCACATTATGTGTGCTTGTCAAATTTCTTAATTGAAGTCTTAATTGCCCTATTTCAATTTTTAAATCGTGTGTCTGAGCTGCAATAAGTTGTGCTAAAATTTCACTATCCGTACTCATTTTGTCCCTTTATAAATTTATTCACTTTGTCTCTTTACAATTTATTCCCTTAAAATTATTCACTTAAAAGAAATTTGTTTACTTTTCTCCGGTGGTAGGATACTTGATTGCTGTGATTTCTGGCAGAGCTCCTTCGTCCTTTGGAGGTCCTTAATGTCCAGATATCTTGGATAACTTGATTGATGAGTCTCAAACTACGTCAATTTAAGTTAGTTGATTGTGGGCACAGAAAATAAAAATTAACTCTTATTGCTTTATTTCTCCTTTTTTTATCCCAAGGATACTTTTTATAGCAATATTGAAAACTTTGATCTTAAGGATTGTCCGAAGTCCTTTTCCGATCAATAATTAATTTTTATATTCTTATGGCCCCTTCGTTGGGCGCCAAATAAGAACTCGTGGGTTGACTTGTCAGTCGTAACTCCAAATTGAGTCTGCCTTTATTTAATTATACAATTCTTAATCTAACCTAAGCTGCTTTCGGTTGTTGTCGCTGTCACTGCAATTTTTAGGAAGCTGTTTCCTTTTGTTTTATTTCCATAATGTATTTGATGATGCTTCGGTTGCTGTCGCTGCCGCTGCAATTTGAGGAATCTATTTTATTTTGTTTTATTTCCATAATGTATTTGATGATGCTCCGGTTGCTGTCGCTGCCGCTGCAATTTTAGGAATCTATTTTATTTTGTCTCATTTCCATAATGTATTTGGTGCTGCTGCCAGTTATTGTAACTCGTTGTCTGTTGTGCTATTGCTTTGTCATAATAATAATTATTCCAGAGAATTTGATATTTAAGACATTTGTGCAGCTGCACCAGATGTGACATCATTTGAATAGCTAAGATTATCAGTGTCAGCAGTTTCGGTGGGAAAGCGGTTGCATTCCTTAACTCCCCATACAACAACGAAAGGAGAAAGGAAAATTGGGGGGGAAGGCTTCTTGACTCTCAGGAAGGCCTTTCGGAACGGCTTTTAACTCCTGAAATTATCTATGGGTTTGGTTCCCTCTTTATCGAAATGGTCCCTTTTTGATTTATTCAAGCGGCAACCGTGCGTGCAAGTTGTACTGGATTTTTACTGGATACATTTTTACTAGTATCTATTTGCCAGTAAAAAAACTTGCTTAGTGCAATTCACAAAAACAAAACATATTTAAATATACATATAATTACATAGATGGGAAATACTGGATAGTTTCTTACTGGAAAATATGAGAACAGAGCTGCAGAACTGCAAAATATGCAAAAAATGCACTAACAATTGAATACCATTTTAAGGGAAATTCCATGATTCGTAGAGAAAACATGCATTTGCCTGCAATTCCTAGCCCTAACCATAACAAAGCCTAGCGTGCAGTAGAGATGCCAGAACGAAATAAAAAATCGATTTTTGAATCGATTCGAATCGAAATAAAAATAATAGATGCAGGAAGAAATCGTCAAAAAATAAACCGATTCATATAATTTGCCAAAAAGCGCCTTTTACTTAATTTTCTTAAAGAAACAAAATACGGCCTTCTGACCAACACACTTCATCTTAGCTAAAGAAACGGGCATAACATTTCTATATATAAGATGGTCAAGATCGTCCTAAAGCTAACTTAGCTATTAACAGTTGAACTTTTTGAAGTTGATTTGCATAGTGAAGACCAGTAAATTAGGGATTTCAAATTATACCATCGTAATCCTTGTTTAATTCTCTATAAAAAACGTGGTTAAAAGATAGGCGTTTTCAAGAACTATTTCAAACAATATTTTTCTTTATGACGAGATGGTTTATTTTGTGAGAATCAACAATTTTTTGGATTTGGTTTTCGAAACTTATGTTGAGATATATTTGGTAAGGTGTTAAACATCGGGTTTTTGCAAAAAGTAAAATTTTTTTGCGGGTTCCGATAGAATACCTATNAATGCACTAACAATTGAATACCATTTTAAGGGAAATTCCATGATTCGTAGAGAAAACATGCATTTGCCTGCAATTCCTAGCCCTAACCATAACAAAGCCTAGCGTGCAGTAGAGATGCCAGAACGAAATAAAAAATCGATTTTTGAATCGATTCGAATCGAAATAAAAATAATAGATGCAGGAAGAAATCGTCAAAAAATAAACCGATTCATATAATTTGCCAAAAAGCGCCTTTTACTTAATTTTCTTAAAGAAACAAAATACGGCCTTCTGACCAACACACTTCATCTTAGCTAAAGAAACGGGCATAACATTTCTATATATAAGATGGTCAAGATCGTCCTAAAGCTAACTTAGCTATTAACAGTTGAACTTTTTGAAGTTGATTTGCATAGTGAAGACCAGTAAATTAGGGATTTAAAATTATACCATCGTAATCCTTGTTTAATTCTCTATAAAAAACGTGGTTAAAAGATAGGCGTTTTCAAGAACTATTTCAAACAATATTTTTCTTTATGACGAGATGGTTTATTTTGTGAGAATCAACAATTTTTTGGATTTGGTTTTCGAAACTTATGTTGAGATATATTTGGTAAGGTGTTAAACATCGGGTTTTTGCAAAAAGTAAAATTTTTTTGCGGGTTCCGATAGAATACCTATACAGATATAATATTTGTACGGCAACATTTTTTTTTAAGGCGACATACCCCTAGAAATGGGCGTGGCAATTGCAGGACTAAAGTAAGCAAAACGAAGATTTTATTGCGGATTTTGTCTGAATATCGCTTCGTTAACAATATATGTTCCACAACTTTTTCAATCCATATAGATATTCTGGCGAAATCCGTAACAAAGTCTAAATTTTTAAACTTTGGTTTTATTATAGCCACGCCCATTTCTAGAATATTATTTGTTTGAAAAAGTTGTGGAACAAATGTTTTCAACGAGGCGATATTCTGCCTAAAACCGCAATAAAATCTGCGTTTTGCTAACTTTAGTCCTGCAATTGCCACGCCTAGTTCTAGGGGTTTGTCACCTTAAAGAAAAATCTTGCCGTAAAAATATTATATCTGGATACGTATTCAATCGGAATCCGCATAAAAATTTTACTTTTTGCAAAAACCCGATGTTTAACCCTTTACCAAATATATTTCAACATAAGCTTTCGAAAACAAATTCAAAAAAAATTGTTGATTCTCACAAAATAAACCATCTCGTCATAAAGAAAAATTTATTTAAAATAGTTCTTGAAAAACGCCCATTTTTTGAACCACGTTTTTTTTATAGAGAATAAAACAAGGATTACGATGGTATAATTATAAATCCCTAATTTACTGGTCTTCACTATGCAAATCACCTTCAAAAAGTTCAACTGTTAATAGCTTTGTTAGTTTTAAGACAATATTGACCATCTCATATATAGAAATGTTAAGCCCGTTTCTTTATCTTTAAAATGGCGTTAAGATGAAGTCTGTGCGATGAGCAGAACTCGAGATATTACGATTTGAAGAAGTACATACATGATTAGTCAGAATCACGAAAAATGCAAACTTTGACAGAAAAAAAGGAAAAAAAATTCCTCGATCCCGTTTTAGGCTGTTTCATGTATAGAACCCACAAAAAAAATTTGAAGCGAATCGGAGACATGACATATTTTTTTACGAAATCCGTCAGACTTAAGAAAGAATGGCTCTATATAAAGGGTGAACACACCAAAACTGCGACACTTAGAAATTACTACCAGAAACAAACTAGAAGGCTTTGAAATTATTTTTTTTTTATATTATACAACTTGGAAGTTTAGATGTTATTAAAATGTTAAAATATTAGTTATTGTTTGCTCCATATGCAAGTGATCGGTATTTTCATCGCACAGACGCCATCATGTTCTGCACGACTGCATCATCGACTTTACGCGATGCGCACAACTGCTTTGTTTTGCACTCTTAAATATTTTTCACTGTTTCACCTGTTTTCTTCAAGATTCCTTTGACAATTGACCAATATTCCATAATAGGACGTGGCTCTGGGTTATTAGGTGGATTGAAGTCGTGAGGTACAAAATTGATGTTATGTGCATTATACCACGGCAATGTGTCCTTGGCATAGTGGCAGGTTGCCATGTCCGCCTAGAACAGTGGCCTACTCCTTATCTGTTGGTAAATGACAGAAGACGCCTTTTGAGGCACTCATCCCGATAAACTTGATCATTCATTGAAATTCAAATACCATAAGCTGACCATGACCTTAGTTGGACGTAGAAGAAATTTCATTTGAATTTGATTCCTAGTTGAGTTAAAAATGACAACCGAGTTAGAAACGAGACAAACCATTTTGCACGAGTTTATAAATGACCCGGCCTTAAGTACACGGAAAAATTTATAAAAAATTAAAGATTGCACTATTCGACAGTTTGCAGGGTTTTAATTGGTACGAATGAGGCCTGGCAGTTACGTGAAAACCAGGGAGCGGGGGTTAGCATGGCCAAAGTGATAAAACAGTGCTCGGAAGGTCCTCAGAGCGTTTTCGCGAGATCCGAAGATTTTGTCGCGTTATGTTGCAAAATCCGCACGGAGATCGCAGTTTTTCGTTCAAAAGGTAAAGCGGAACGCTTCATTGAGATGTTCTACAGCTCAAACAGCGCCAGACCGAGGCGCAAAGTAGAATGTTACAGCGAAATCGCGCATTCGGAAGTTGTATAAATTCTAAATTAAAAAATACAACTGCATTGTTATGGACTACGAAACCTACTGCTATAAAAATTCAAAATATATTGCAGGTCAAGATTTTTATACTAGTGCAAGTCGTCAAGATGCCCCTGAAAGATGTAAGCTGAAAATGAAGTCCAAATTTCCAAAAAAAAAAACACATGGTTTGGCAAGCTATTTGTTACTGTGGCCGTAAGAGCAGACCTTTTTTCCCATCCGGGAA
>NW_016175277.1:7468-10172 GCF_001687245.7 Rhagoletis zephyria
TACACCCCTTATTGTCTTCAAGCCTACGTTAGCTGAGATAACGGCTTTGAATTTTTTCAACACCAATTTGGCAAGAGGTCCCTGTGCTTCTAGAAGCTGCATGGGCATGTGTATATTTTTTAATCTTAAAAAAGGCAAAAAAAGGCAACTTCAAATGTGTATATATGGAATCAGGGAAAGCTAAATCGTGGACATTCTTAATCGAATATACTCTATCTCTTTAGCAGAAAAAAAGGCAATTTCCATAAAATCCGTTCCCTGCGTATGACTTACCCAAAACGAATTCAATATTTTGAAATTCAAATACCATAAGCTGACCATGACCTTAGTTGGACGTAGA
Organism: Rhagoletis zephyria; assembly: GCF_001687245.7. Taxonomy (NCBI): domain Eukaryota; kingdom Metazoa; phylum Arthropoda; class Insecta; order Diptera; family Tephritidae; genus Rhagoletis; species Rhagoletis zephyria. The sequence continues at coordinate 7,809 of NW_016175277.1, forward strand.
AGAAATTTCATTTGAATTTGATTCCTAGTTGAGTTAAAAATGACAACCGAGTTAGAAACGAGACAAACCATTTTGCACGAGTTTATAAATGATCCGTATAAAATTGTAAAAGGCGAGGAAAACGCCCTTATTCCTGATAATATGAACGTTTCAAACGTTCCATATTTAAATCGGGCTCCACTTGTATCAATTTACGTCGAGCGCACATTTAGTACATTCAAGGCTTTTCTTCGCGAAAATCGAATGAAAATGCTGCCAGAAAACTTCAAAATGCATCGTGTGGTTCAATGTTACTACAACTATATAGATTAAAGTTTTATGAGTTAGAAACTCGAAAGGATAAAATAGTCAAAGATTCAAAGTACAAAGTACAAAAATATTTGAGTAATTTGCTTTATGATTAATCAATATTTCGAGAAAAATGAGTAATCAACATTTCAACTCTTTACATATGTATAAAGTAGTTAAAGTTCCTTGATACTTTGAAAACAACGTTTCTGTTTTCAAAAATTAAAACATCAAATTTTTTTCATATATAGAATGTAAAAAAGAAAATAAGCATTTTCCAAAGCAAACTCTTTTAACTAGCAAAATTATTTTTTTTGAGTAATCATATTTCAAGTAACTCGATTAATCATCGTTTTGAGTAATCAAAATCTTGATTACTCGAGTAATTGATTAACCGAATTATTGATTAACCAATCGAATAATCGCACAGCCCTAGTATAAATAGCTAAAATATATAAATACTTATATAAATGCGGAAAGATTATCTAGCGAATCCTACGCTCTCGTCATAAGAGTCTTGTGGGAGACATGTTCTTTGAATTTTTTCCTTATGAAATTTAACCCTCCTCTAGCTGAGCCCGCGATCCTCCTATCGGTTAATTCTTTAATTAACTACTTATTATACCTTTTTGGATAGCTAAAAAGAAATATGCACAAGTTTTTAAAATAATTTGTAGAATTGCTTCCATACAAAGATTTGTTTTAATGATGTGAAGGAGGGGTGCAATAAGACCATACGCAATAAGGCCATAATGGCTTTATTGGGCTTGGCGATTGGAAATAAAACCATAATTTCGATGCGGCCTTATTTCCAGCTAGAAATAAGGCCAGTACGGTTTTATTGCGCTTTTTAAAATTTTTGTTTGGAAAACATAAAATATTATTGGATATATTCAAATATTCAATAAATCCGGAAATATCAAATAATTAATTTTTTCATTTTATTAGTGATAATTTGTATCAATTTAAATAATTCAGTATCATACGTACATACATACGTATGTATATGTTTTATCAAAATCGAACAAACAAGCTTATTCAATATGGAGCAAAGAACCACTAAACTTAACTTCGGCGCGCACATAACAGCCGAGATATTGGTACGGCTAGAGCTGGTACTTTGAAGCGCGGCCGAAGGTCGCCTACTCAAAAAGGAGTTGCGCGCGCAAAAATATTGCATATGGCATCAGCGATGCCAGATTGTGGGTAGTTTTCCTATTTGAGGGATATTTTACAACAAAAATTATTAAAAGGGGAAAAGGGACATTTCAAATAACAAATGGACATTTCAAATAAAAAAGGGATTTTCATTTAGCACAATTATCGATGCATAATTGATCAAAATTCAAGAATATTCGACACTCTTACGTAATTAATCGTTCTGAAGATGTAATGTGGAGTAAAATTATGTATAAGTGTGGCAGCACTAAAGGTAACTCTGCATAATTTTTGACATTCTCTTTTTTCATCGTTTTTCGTCAAGCAAAAAAGCGGCAATATCTTTTTACCACGCGGTGGGGTTAGGCCGTGAAATTTGTTTTATTATAAATTTAATAAAGATTAAATTGGTGGTTGAATAAAATAACCCCATAACTGGTGACCCCGATAGGAAAGTAAAACTACCAACGTATCATTGACATTAACTAAACCAGGATGCCACCACAATCAGCAGATGAGCAGAAAACTGAACACGGTGATGAAAGTGGAGATCCAACAGCCACCGCGGCAAACGAGCACCAGCAGGTAGTACCGCAAACACATGTCGGTGCAATTGGTTCGCTCAAACTACCGCGCTTCATGGCAGCAGATCCCGAACTGTGGTTCACACAAATCGATGGACTTCTGCTCGTTAACCGCATAACTTCAGATGTTTCAAAATTCTACAACGTCATCGCTGCCTTGGACACCGACACATTACGCCAAGTTTCTGACATCGCCAAAAATCCGCCGGAATCAGGCAAGTATGACAAGCTTAAAGAGGAACTAATAACTCGCTTCGGCATCTCTAAGGAAAAACGCCTCCTGAAACTACTCTCCGGCACGGATCTTAGTAGCGGCCAAAGACCTAGCCAGCTC
>NW_016175278.1:0-10172 GCF_001687245.7 Rhagoletis zephyria
TCGGAAGGGTAAAATAGTATTGTGTTATTAATTCAAAAATTAAAAGTTTAATTTCACTGACGAAGGGGCGGGGGCGGACCGGATCTATCCCCCCAAATCCCCCCTGGCTACGCCAATGCTCACCGGTGATATCGTTTCAACAGTGTTGGCCTGTAATATCAGCAAACATTATGTTCAACTTGGCGTTTAGCGACAAAGTTTCAAATTACCAATGAGAGCACACCGTTTTAGGCGCTCTAGTTGGCTAGCTATAGAAGTTCTGTTGAGTAAAGCTGACCAGGCGATATCGACATAAAGTATTTATAATAGGCTGTCATTGAAGCAAAACATTTTTTCACTCAATTTCACCAAAGGCTTCCCTGCAGCGATAGAAGACAACTAGTGCCTTCCTCCCTCTTTTTGAGTCAGCTTCCTAACTGGTGTCAGGCGCAAGTTTTTCATCCAGTCAGAAAGCTACGTGCGAAAACAGCTTTTGAACGAATAGTTGCATTGGGGTTCTTGTATTTCAAAGCCTGGCCAGGCTTGACGACGTTGGTGAAGTTTGCCGCCAATTTAGTCACCAGATTCAGGTAACCTTGTGTCAGATTTTAAATGGAGTCCAGATATATGTATACTCTTCGCTATACATAAGTGCCACGTCGTTGCCACTATAACCACTATCCAGAGCAGCTTCTGTAATAGTCTCAACAAGACTTCGCTTAAGCTCTTTAGGGAAAATCGAACTGTGTGTTTCACGACTGACTGGCCAGCTTATTAGCCCAGAGCTCAATCGATTGGACTATAAATTATGGTTCCTTCTGGAGGTCAAGGCTTGCACTACTACACATCCAAGTATTGAGCCTTTGAAGTGTGCCCTTGTTCAAGCAGTTGACAAATTATATTAATCGATGAGAGGACAAACTGACTTCACCGATGCTGGAAGTCATTTGCGGGCCAAAGAAATTTCTGAAAATTATTAACTCGTTTTCATTTTCTTAGCCAAATCCGACTTTTAGATGTATACATCTGAAGATTTGGATGTATGTTTTTTATGCTTTGACTGAATTTTATGACACTTTATCTAGTTATAGCGTAAACAACAGAACAATACAAAGTTTATAAATTTTATATACGTTTGTTGTTAAGGGTGCCACCTATTTGAAAATTTAAAACTAATTTAAAGGAGTAAAAATATATTTTATATACCTACATTATGAAGAAAAACATTTAAAAATAAATATTTTCGAAGGGAGTTGCCTGCCATCTTTCTGAAAACTTAAAGAACAATTAGTCAGAAAGTTAGGATTTGTAAAATTCCTCACAAAGCAAATGTGAGATATTTGAATAAATGTGTGATGGCTTTGCGTAGGGTTGCCCCCATCTTAAAACTAATACGTAAGGAATTTCAAAAAAAAACTTATTTAATTAATATATTTTTCTTTCGTTTCGTTGTCCTTTAAGTAAATTATTTACTTTGGGCAGAACAACGTCTGCCGAGTCTGCTAGTACTACATATGTATATATATGTATGTATGTAACAATGATTAGAACAATAATTTGTAAGTTCATAATCGTTCTTTTCGTTTTTTCTATGATTACTTAAATTTCCCAAAAAGGGAAATTTTATTTTTTGTAATTTTTTAACTTTTCTTCGCTTCTAATGGTTGCTTAAACTTAGAAATTTTAGCTAAGCAATTTTTCTTGATCAGACAAAAATTTCCCCAAAAAGGGAAATTTTTCTAAAATGAAAATAATTTGTATGTGATTTTTTGCCAGCGAAATCTGCACCTACTTTTTATAGTACAACCACCCCTTTAATAAGCGCTTTTAAAAATTCTGAAATATTCAGTTTGTACAGAATCATATGAAGTCAGTTCATAGTCCAAGAGGGGTAGTTGTTTAGGTGCTCCTATGTAAGCAGCGGCGTACCACGGGTGGTCATTTTTTCTCCACATATTTAGACCCTTTTGGTTACTAGTGTTGGTTACAAGGCAGCGTGTGCTAGTATTAGTATTTAATCTAGAGTCTAGACCCACTTGCTGCAGGGTAAGCTTGTGCCTCACATCCTTCTTAGCCGCCATGTTGACAGCTTTTACCATACGTGCATCATTATGTGTAATTATGTGATTTTTGGTAATTACAAGAAATTGTATATGTATGTGCATACATATGTATTAACGGCCAGCACAAGGCAATGTTATAAATGACAAAAACACAAATGAATATAAGCAATAACAACAAAAAGCGAAACATGCACGAATTTCTATGAAGCTTTAATAATGCTCCCATGTGCGCGATTAGTAATTCTAGACCTTAGTATATATGCGTTTGCACGCACTCTAATATGCACATATGTATGTACATTAGGGCCGCTCGATTTGTGTGGGAGATTTGTATCGACTATGCGCGTACAACAAAGAAGGATTCTACGTGTAACTCTAAGCAAATTTGCCAAAGAAACCATGGGTCTAAAATCAATTTGGAGTTTAAAAAATTACGAAAATAGATTTCTTAGCATCATNGAAGGATTCTACGTGTAACTCTAAGCAAATTTGCCAAAGAAACCATGGGTCTAAAATCAATTTGGAGTTTAAAAAATTACGAAAATAGATTTCTTAGCATCATTCAGAAGTGCTAAAATTTTGTATAAAAACATGGTATAAGTGTTTTTTTTATAAAACTTTTTCTTAAAACTTTTTCTTCAAAGGTCGCAACAGTGAAAATTTTCAGATTTTATTCGAAACCTATTTTCCCAATTTGGCAAACTCCAATTTAATTTTTTACCCATAATTCTTCGGAAAATTTGCTTACACGTAGAATCCACCTGTGTTATACGCGCATAGTAGAAAAAATTGCCCCGTCCTAATGTAGATGCATATTTAATCAAAAAAGTACATACATANTTCAGAAGTGCTAAAATTTTGTATAAAAACATGGTATAAGTGTTTTTTTTTATAAAACTTTTTCTTAAAACTTTCTTCAAAGGTCGCAACAGTGAAAATTTTCAGATTTTATTCGAAACCTATTTTCCCAATTTGGCGAACTCCAATTTGATTTTTGACCCATAATTCTTCAGAAAATTTGCTTACACGTAGAATCCACCTGTGTTATACGCGCATAGTAGAAAAAATTGACCCGTCCTAATGTAGATGCATATTTAATCAAAAAAGTACATACATACATATATCTGCATGCTTGCATGCATATTTTAGGCACGTGAACAGATACTACGTGTGCAATTATATTTCGACGAATTGGAATTTTACCAAATTTTCTGGCATTTATTCAACATGAGTGAAAATTTTCGTGTGCTTTAGTAACCAATACATTATTAATGTCTATACACTTGAGCATACATATGCACATGAATTGCTAATACCCAACGATCGGGTGCATTACACATTCATACGTACATATTATATGCATGTATGTGTATACATTATCCCCCTGGCACAGGATATTGTAAATAGCGCTCATTAAGCGCCCGTATATGTGCGTCAGGATAATTACGCAGCTCTCTAAATTATTTCTATTGTTGTAGCAGTTCCAATACTTTTAGTTCTTGTTGTTGGTTTTTCGGGTATAATGTTAAAATTATTTCGGCATTTTCTATAATTTCACGTCGAAAACGGTTAATATGGCTTATGCATTAGGTCATAATGTCATTAAGCCACCGCGCATGCATGCACAGGTTATATTCATACGAGTATACTTATTCATTATTTCCGTTTTTAATTAACACACAGGTGAGTTAAATATAGACGAAACTAGTTTAATTGCTTGTATGCAATTATTATAATGTATTAGCATTTTGCAAATGAAATGTGAAATGAAATTCCTGAAAAGCGATAAGAGACAGCGTAATACCAGGGGGCTTTTGGGAAAAATGTCAAATGCAATTGGGCATAGGAAATAGGCATTGGGATATAATATGAAATGGTAGGCGAGATATTATATTTTCATAGCTTTCAGCAAAAATTAGAAAAGTTGACACTCAAGCTGTAAAAATTAACAATTTTTCAATGAGATAATATAAATACTTTCATTTAGCAAAATAAAAAATAAAAATAAAAGGAGATGTGAACTGTGTGTCTTAATTCTTCAAATTTCCTCATAATAAGCTTGGGATATTTTTCCCTGTTATATAATTATGTTGCACTAAAAAAAATTTCCACTTGAAAAATTTTACTAATAAGGATGGGAAATTTTTATAAATATGTAGGCACCTACTTCCATATTGTGTTCACTATTCTATAAATAAAAATATTCAAAATTAGGGAAATTTTATATTCGCGGTATATTGCTGACTGATTACAACATAGCTGTTTACTTGCCCATTGTATTCACTATTACGCAAAAAATAAACATTTCCCATTTAAGGGAAGCACCAATTTTAAAAACAAAAATGGGTATCAGAGAAATATCCGATTTGGGAAATAATTTTTCTAAGGAAATTTTTTGTTGACAATTATACGACAATATCAAAATCAAGCAATTTATTTGTCCAAAATTTTCTTGTGCTCATTCTTAAAATTTTCCTTTGCGTTGTACGAATTTATTTTTCGCTTAAAAAACTCCCCACATTGAAATTGTTATTCCGCTAAAAATACAAATATCCCTAATCACTGAAATTTTAATGTTCCCGTTCTATTACTGATTGGTTGTTACAAAGCTATTTACTTGCATTTTGAATTACCTATTACGCAAAAAGTAAAAATTTCCCATATAAGAGAAATTTTTTAGCACCACTTCCAAAAAAAGTTTTGTCAAAATTATTATTATAATCCAGTACTATTTCGTATTATATAATGATTTTTAAAAGATTATTAGAAGTGTAAGTTTTAGCTTTTCTCATTTTTTAATTTTCCCTTTGTCCAAAATTTATTTTTCGTGTTAAGAAAAACTTTGTTTTTGGTCTAAATTTATATCATAATCAAGAATTTGGCATTTTTCATTGTTTTAAAAAAAATCGTTCACGTTCAGAACTTAAAACAAAGTATGTATTTGACTTAAATTCAAATATTTACGTTAGAATTAAATCTTTTTACGTTAACTACAGAAAATTTCGCCTATGTTTGAACTTTTTTTCATACAAAAATTAGATTCACATCAAAAAGTCATATCAAGAAAAAGGGTAATTTTAGTGCCAACATATTTTTAACAGATAATAGCAGATGTAAGTTCATTATCAAGATTTCGTATTTTTCTACGATTATTTAAATTTTTCTAAAAATAAATTTGTTTTAGTCTTTAAAGTCTTTGGTTCGAATGCTTGCTTTAGCATTACACCAGTCAACACGATTTTTGGGTCTGACTTCTACATGTTAAATTTTAGTTTCTCCTACGCTAAAAATAAGGGAAAACTTTATTTTTTTTATCAAAGTTTGCTTTTGTAAAAACCAGAGCAATTATTAAATTTTTCTGGAAAAATCACTACTTTTTATATTTTTTTATAATTTTACTTTAAATTACGATCAGAAAGGTTTTTGCTGTATATCAGAGTCTTTTTTATTTAAGATTTGTTATATAAACAATAACATATAAATGTTAAATAACAAGAAATTAATGTCTAAAAGTGAATATTTTTCGTATTTCTTATACTTATCGGCGTAAATTAGACAAAAGCAAACTTTAAGAACTCAAATGAAAATTCGAGTGTTTTTTTAATGTTTTGAATGAGCATCTAAGCATGAGAACAGAAACCCAAAGAAAAAAAAAAAATTTGTTGACCGGTGTTATAATTCAATCTCCAGCAATTTTCATGAACACCTTAAAATTTTCCTGAGGTTGATTTTCCTACATATTGAATTTTAGTAATTTTGGTATCTTTCTTCTGTTTTACAACAAAATTATATGTTTTTTTCTTTTTTTTTTATCAATTTAGATTTAATTTAATTTCGTTAAATATCTGAATGAATATGTATGTTTGTTGGTACCCACCTTTTAAATATTATTTCTCTTTATACAAAATTATTATGAGTAAACTAAAGCGCACCAAACTGTAAGGGCATTCATTTGGTATCCATCATAAACTTTTCATAAGTATTTCGCAAATAATAAAAACTTATAGCATAATAAATTAAATAAAACAAACTACATATGCAAGCGCCGAGCGTTATTCATTTAACAAATATTGCTGCAATCATTGCCATAAAATCAGCAGCAAATGTGTGGAATAAATAAATTATAATCAAAAATCCCTTCACGAACGATTGTGCGAGTTAATTTTCATGCATACATACTACTAAATATACTACATCTATAGAATGCTTATAGTATCTAGTTATACATACATAAGTATAAAAACAATTAATATACTTTTACATACACACTTATGTACATAAATACATATGTTTGTATATGTTGTAGTATGAACATGGTCGTATTCATAAATATGCACATTGGGCATTCATGCCAAACGAACGGAAGTCAGAATAATTTATATGATTTTCCATGGGAAATTATTTATGAAAATTGCAAACGCACCGCACTTGACCGCGAGATTAAAAAAAAAAAAAAACATTAACATCAGCAAAATTAAACGTGGGGAGGATTAAAGCGTTGTGAAGTATTAAATACTTTATGATCCATTTATATTTAGTTAAGTGTGTGTGAGTTTCACTTTATATTCTGCAACCATCGCATCAGTGCTGCATGGAAGCCGACAGCTTGTACGCATTTCCTGTGCTACCGAGAGGATATTGGACAGTTTATGCATTTAATACTATTTGTTTAAATTTACTTAGGTATATGTCAGTTTATACCACCTGTATATGTATGTACATATCTACACATATATGGCTCAGTGAAAAGCGAAAGCTTGTATTTTTATGTTTTCACTCGAGTCAGCTGCTAAGCTTCAAAAATGGAGATTTTAATTCATATTTAAATACTTTATAATGCGAAGAAAATATGAAATCCAGGACGCAGCAATATGAAATAATTTAGCAAGCAAGTTAGTGAAAAACATTTTTTTAAGAAAAATTAAATTTCCCCTAAAAGGGAATTTTTTAATTTAAAGTATTTTAAGTTTTTATGCTAAATGTCTTAGTTCTGCTTTTTGTAGGTTGTGATTCAAGACAAACAAAAAAATTCCCTTGAGGGAAATTTTCACGTTCCACCCTTTTAATGCTGCTTTCATAGATAATTTTTTCATAAAAAGTAAAGTTTGTTTTTAGCCGACTTCTAAAAAAGGAGGAGGTTATCAATTCGTCGGAGTAATTTATTTATTTTTTTACTTTATGTATTTATGTTACCGCATATCTTCGACGTTAACCGAATTCTATAATTTTTTTTTTAAGGAAAGGTGGTACCTCAGCGGTAGTCCCATACTAATTTCCCTCCAGTACTGCTGGAGTCAATTGCTACTTTTGAACGGCTACTGCACCGACTCCTAGTTAAGTAGCTACTCTATTAACCCGTGGTAGTGCACATGGTAGTGCAGAGTCGAACCAGTCGTAAGCAGAATAGCGAAAAACTACGACAGAGAGCGCCCATAAACCACGCAAGTGACTACTTTAGTAACTCCCGGTAGTGCAGAGAGAGCCGATGGTGACTACCGCCTAGGACATTGCCTTGTAAAAGTAGTCGAAGAAATACACTGCAAGTAGTCGGTGGGTAAGTGACGGTGTTTATAAGGTAGCTACCGATTCATCAGTCCTGTAGTCGCTCCCCCGTACTGCAGGGTTGGTTTAGATCCGATCGTTGTATCATGAAGAAATTAACGGCTTTTTAATTTGTATATGAGATTTGAATTCGGTTTTGTTTTTTTTTTACTTAAAAATTACTTCTTATATCACTACATGATATTTTAAATTGATGTTTATATTAATGACACGGAAATCTTAAGAAAAAAATGGGAGCTGGTGACAAAGAGCGCATCAATCGAAAATAGTTTGAAATTCAGCTCAGCAAAAAAAAAAAATTTTCTAAGAAAAAGAAAATTTCCCATAAAAGGGAAATTTTTTTTATACAAAAAAGTTTAAATTTTTTACATAAACTCTATGTCATATGATTTAAAATGTTCTAATAAAACCTTAAGTGGTCCCTTTAACGCCAATGCTTTTTAATAACTCTTTTACCGAATAGTCGCTAAAACAGACGTACAGATTCCATATATAAATATGTAAATAATATATACATAGTTGCAAACATGCGTTCGACTTTGGGCTTACACCGTGTCTACATTTGATAGACGTTGTTGCCTTGTAGTTATTATGGCTGGTTGACATTGCTGCACCATTGTTGTTGCTGCTGTTTTGCGTTCAGCGCGCGCGCTCTGTCATTTTCATGTTAGCATGCGATTTTATTGCGTGTCAACATGCAGAATGGCAGCATTATTTTTCCTGCTCCCTTTAAAACCATTTCTTTTTTTTGGTGTTTTTTTTTTGCAAAGCTTTCCTTTGTTTTTGGAGCCTCAACTAGCGTCACTAAAGTAATACCACCGCTGTTGTTTTACTGAATGTTGTTGCTGCTTCAGTAATTGTTATGGTTGTTACTGCGGTGGCGCTTTGGCTGCTACCACCGTCATGTCTGTCCTACCATGATTCGTCGTAGCCGTCGTCGTCGTCATTACTGTTGTCCTGCTGCAGCGTAACAAATGAGCGGATTTTGTTGTTCCTGTCGGTATGGTTGTCATCAGCAACGTAGTTATGGTTGTTGCTGTTGTTGTCATATTACTGTTATTGTCTTTTGACTGCTAACGCTGTTGGTGGCATTTCATTGTATGTTGTTGATATTTTTGGCACTGCTGCTTCTTCATACTTTAACGCCATTTAACCCTTTGCAACCAACATGCGTGCCGCGCTATATGTTTTGGTTGTGCAACAAAAGACTGGCAACCACCAAAAAATATGTAAATAGTCAGCGCAAAGGAATTCTCGGATAGTAATACATACATATGTGTATGGCGGTAATGTTTGTTTGCGGGTGTTGCATGACACGGCATATCGCCTTGTTAAAGCATACATAGTATGTACACTGCTTTCCGGCAGCACACACAAAGGAAATGAACAAAATGAAAGTTCATGTTGCGGCTTAAATAGTTATAAAAGTTAAATACTTGTAAACTTGTACGAATATCACTTTGTTTAAAAAAAAATTAATATGATTTACTTGAGATGTCGTTTTCAAGTTTTAAATGCGCCAGAATCGCATATTTTGATGCAAGCTTAAGAAATAATTATAAATAACTTGAAAAAGCCTTTGTGCAATAATGGATATAGTGTTTTAAATTACATTACCAAAAAACAAAAAAAAAAATCCCTTTTTGGGAAATTTTCTTTCTTGCTCGTTTGATTGCCTCTTCGACTAAAAAAGTAAAACTTAGAACTTAAGTAATATGTTTAGTTACGAAAAAATTTTTTTTAGGTAGGAAAATGTTTATGCAAGCTTTAGTAATAATTAATAATAGCCTCCAAAAGCCTATGTTCAATAATACCGTGTTTTTAAGTTATCTAAAAAAATAATACAAAAAATTCCATTTTGGGAAATTGTCTTTTTTGCACTTTTTGGTGCATCTTTGCTTGAAAAAAGTAAAATTGAGACACTAAGTATATTTTAAGTTAAGAAAAAAAATCCATAAGCAGGGAAATTTTTGCATTACCTTTAGTAATAGCTATTAATAACTTGAAACACCTTTAAATTAATAATCTAGTATTTTCACTAATAAATAAAAATTTCCCATCTTGGGAAATTTTCTTACATGCACTTTTTGGTTTATTTCCGATTGAAAAATTAAAATTGAAACACATGAGTTATATTTTAAGTTAAGAAAAATATGTATCTCTAAAAAGGAAAACAGCATAAAAATCTTTGTTGAATACTCGTCGCTTTTAGATGATTTTCTGTCGAAAAACTGGCTCCGTGTTACTTCGTCAAGCACAATTTTAGCTCACTTATCTTTGAGGCTTCTTATTGAACCCGACAAATAATATAAAAACAGCTCTATTGATTTGGCATTTTGCCTTTACATAAATAATACTTCGTTTTTACTTTCATACAAATCCCTTAGTCATTTAAAAACATACACTCCCACCCACCCATAGCAAAACCGCATCAGTGCTTCGGTTTTGTGGCGCAACCATAAAAGTGTTCCAACGAAAAATACCCGCTAAACTATCAATTTTAAATACGCAGAAATTTAAGTAATTTAATACGGTTTATGAAAAATCATCCCCAGCTGCAAATATCTA
>NW_016175279.1:0-10170 GCF_001687245.7 Rhagoletis zephyria
CACTGTCTCTAACGCTGGTTAAAATCCCAACAATTCGGCTGTTTTTTTTAATTTTCCGCAGAGTGATTATAAACACGTCAACAACGTTACAGTGATTATATATGCTCCGTTTTGTATGTAAAATTTGAGTATGTAATGAAATCTGTATTCGCTTGGAATAGTAGCTTATGTCAAAGGGCTGACTTTAGTATAATGCGGCATTCGCAGCATACCCTTGCGAATGACTCACTGGCGCCGAGCTGTTGAAGAAATTTTGGCAATTAAACGTGCAAGAAATAGTTCCGATACTAGCAAGTCAATATTCTTGTTAAGCCTCATAGAAAAATTCCTTGTGTTGCAAAGAATAAAGGGAATGCCGGATTATACTAAAGCCAGCTTCCCGACATTAGCTACTATTCCATACGAACACAGAAATAAAAATGTATCCATAACTGAATAACTCAAATCAGATCGGATTGCATTTGCATAATATACCTAATATTGGAATATGTTTTGATTATAATTAAAATTGATTATTAATATTTCAATCGTAAAAAGTACAACTATCAATCCTTTAGATTATAGTTTTGAAAGAAATTGATTGCAATCGTAAATTGGATCTTTTGACTATTCCATTCGCTATTCGCTAAGCTGCTTTCCTCTGATCTGTGGCCGGCTGATGTTACTGTTCGCCCGTTTCGATTTTTCCCCAAGGAGGGCCGTAAGGAACTCAGCTAGCTCCACTACGCCACAAGCTAGTTCAGATATGCCTAAGGATTGTAATAATTTAAGAATATATTTTCAAAATATCCCCGGCCTAAGAACCAAATCTGATCTGGTTATGTCATTCAGCTCTTAACAGGACTTTGATATCTTCGTTATTGTTGAAACATGGCTTACTGCCGATTTTTTCGGTGCGGAATTCTTCGACCCCATGCTCTTTGTTGTCTTCCGGAAAGATAGAGACGCCGCTAAGACTGGCCGCTCCACGGGCGGAGGCGTCTGGATTGCAGTGAATCGGAAATTCCGCGCTTCATCGATCAACCTGAATAATAATGACTCACTACCGGATCAGCTTTGCGTTCGTGTTGATGGGTCATCAATTTCTGGTTATTTGTTTCTATTTGCTTCGTACATTCCACCAAACAGTGTGGATAGCCTATATAGGGCTCATGCAGACAACGTTACATATTTTGTTCACAATACGATGGGCGACAATCTTGTTGTTGTTGTTGTTGTAGCGGCTACAACAACCCCGCCCAGGTCGGTTGGTATCTCAGTCGTTGTCGTCAAGTTCCACTAACGGCAGCCCTAGGAAGCGTGCAGCTTCTGCGGGGTTGGTCCACAGGGACAAGGCCGTTAGGGTTGTCGGGTTTTCCGGGCATGCGAAGAGATGTTNCTGCCTTGATAAGTTTCTTCACAAAAATTATGTCCTTAATTTCGAACTTAATAATAAATCTAACCCTAAAGCCTTCTGGAACTTTGTCAAATCGAAAATCATGCTCTTCTATTCCATCTTCAGTTTTCCTCAATAATAAATCTGCGGATACTCCCGCTGATATTGCTAATCTGTTCGCTGAGTTCTTCAAATCCAACTTCGAGTGTGATTTAGACACAAATCTTGAAATTGGGCCTGCACTCGGTGTTAGTTCCTCATTTGGCTTTGGTTCCTTTTACCTCTCATACGATGATGTAGCGAAAGGTCTTGTTGATCTGAAGACTTCCGCAAGAACTGACATCGATGGAGTATCCGCACTTTTATTAAAAAATTGTCCAGCACTGATCCTTCCATTGAAAACTATCTTTAACAAGTCTCTTTCTACTGGGGTATTTTTAAAAGTTTGGAAATTGGCCTCTGTAACTCCAATTTTCAAAAGTGGAGACAAAAATGATATTAGTAACTATAGACCGATTTCTAAACTGTCTACCGTGTCTAAACTGCATTCGAACATCGTTAAGGATAAAATGTATTTCTCGGCCAAGAGTATCATTTGCCCTTACCAACATGGTTTTGTACCTGGGCGTTCCACGGTCTCAAATCTTGCGGTCTTTAGTGAATATTGTATTTCGCCTTTTTCTAATGCATCTCAGGTGGATTGTAGCTACACAGACTTTTTGAAGCCTTTCGACAAGGTATCGCATAGAACTCTAGTTCGAAACTCGAACGCCTAGGTTTCCATTCTAACTTTTTAAACTGGCTTAAGTCCTATTTGTGTTGCAGGCGACCTCAAGCGCGCCTCAAGGTAGTATTCTCGGGCTTGTTTATAAATGACATTAGTTCATGCTTCTCTTTTTCAAATTATCTGTTATACACCGAAGATTTGAAAATATTCTCGAACATAACGAGCACTTCTGACATGCTCAAACTTCAAACAGAACTTGACAACCTGCACGCTTGGTGCCTTCAATCGTGCCTTTCTCTTAATGTCAACAAATGTTTTCATGTTACTTTCTCTAAGTCCCCAAATGTTTTTGTTACCTTGTATCGTAATGGCTATCGATTCAATAATTTCTAAGTCATATTCTATGCTTGGCTTCGTCAGGAGGAATAGTGCTGAGTTCTCTAATCCATATACCTTAAAACGGTTATATACCTCGGTCGTACGCTCTCACCTGGTGTATGCTGCTTTTATCTGGCGTCGTCCCATCAAATTAAGATTGACAGGGTCGAGCGCGTTCAAAAGGTGTTCCTTAAATACGCTTTACGCTCCTTGCGTTTCTCTGACCCGATTCCATCCTATAGGAGGTCTGTTCTTTCCCTAACTTTTGTGTTGGGCATTATTCAAAGAACTGTTGACTGTCCTTACCGCTTGGAAAGTATCCACTTTAATGTTCCGCAAAGATCCCTTCGGTTCTGCTATACGTTTTACTGTAGTTATTGTAAAACGAATTATGGTGGGAATGCGCCCCTCTGCAGAGCTGCTAATGAATTCAATATAATCTCTAATTCTATCGATTTTGATTTTTCGCTACCAAAGTCATCATTTGTGAACGTTTTAAACTCAATTACCTAAATTAAGTAGTTAAATTAAATACTTTTTAACTTTCCCATAGTCTGTAAGAATCTATTATTCATAGACTGTAATAATAAATAAATAAATAAATGAATCAAATTGTTAACAGCAATCTGCCTTAAATTTATGTTCCCCATGTAACGGTTATAAAATACGTTAAATCCCACTATCTGCATTAACAAAAAATATAAATTGGAATATTTAAAATAAAACGATTCATATTTATTTTCTAAAGGTGCTCTTACACGATATGTATTTGCATGTGTACATGCGATTTTTACATATGGAAATGCCAACATATCGTATAAAGGCAAATTAGATTTGTTTCTGTACAAAGCAGATGCACGTACATACGAAATAGAAATGTTTCTATTTCATATGACACACAGATAGAATCATCTGAGTTTAGTTTATTTCGTTTTCAAAGAACGTATTTTTAAATAGTTAAATAAAGACTGTGAATTTGACAGACATACGCACTTACATATGTATTGAAAAAGTAACATTTGCAGATGCAAATGCATATCGTGTAAGAACACTTTTATAAGAATTGTTTTTTTATTGAAAGTATTTAATAGTAATATAATGTAGTGGGTAATATTTAAAAATGAATTCGCAATATGTCCGCAGCTTAGGTTGATTTGAAGAAATCCGTTTAAATTTTTCGAATTAGATCTACTTGAATATAGGATAGGCAGGGTTGCATACAAATATGTTAGTTTCGTAAATATTTAAAATATGTTAGCCGAAATATAGCCGAAAAACTAAGTTTCGAGTAAAACGAGTTTTTATAACCCCCCATAAAATTCCGATTCATTTTAAATACGAAAATAACGATATTTTTTCATGGAGAAGTAATTTTTTTCATATACCTTGAGTATACGTAGACAAGACCGCATTGACAAAAAACCGATTGCAGTCAAAATATATTTCTTTACAGCATTTATACCCCTGCCCTTATAGCGCACCCGATGAAGTCGTATTCAAAAGTAAACAAAATCTGCTATTTCTGTACATTTTTTTAGTAAATAATTTGCGCGGTTGACCGCAAGATGGAAACAAAGCATAATTGTAATTTATTATAACAATAATTCAAATCTAAAACGGGCTGCATAAAGAATCCAGCCTATTTTCACTTCACGTCAAGTGAATGCGTTTTTACTTTTTTTCTAATACTACGCTTATACGCACAGAATAATCGACTTAATTGAAAGCGCATTGACACCGTACACATTTCGCTCTAGTGTTTATACTTACGGCTTTGTATCGGCATCAAAGTAGCCGTCTTCAAAAGCAAATAAAATCAGCTGTTTTCATTTGACATTTTATAAGTTAACATAATGGAAAGTGATAAAAATCTAGTTTTATTCGGCATTATAAAATCGTGACAAAGAAAAAGAACGATTATTATTAATCAGCTTTTAAATACTGATGTGATTATTTGGAATTTTAACGGAACAGCTAATCTCCAAATCGCTTTGAGTGAGAGCGGTGTTTATACACTCTTTCTAACTGTCTGGAGAATTAAAGTACCGATTTGAAATGGAGTGTGAGCCAAAACACTTCGCTCTTTCAAAGCGAATTGAAATTCAGTTTATACATATGTTTTGAATCGCGGCGAAATGAATTAAAGCGACTTATGCATGCGTATAAACGTAGTATATATTATGTGAAAAACAAAAAACCGATTTGAAAATAAATTGAAGTCAATACACTTTTCAATTTCAACGCGTTTTTAAATTTAGTTTATGCATCCGTTTTGAATCACAGCGAACTGGGACTACGCGCTTTATGTGTCGGTATAAACAAGGTAATAGGGCCTTTTGATTCTTAACAACATACATTAGACATTTTATTTAACTGTTCAAATGGTAACAATTACATATGCGCAAAAAGTTACTATATATTAAATTATTGTTTTATATAAATACATTTTTTTAATTTCATTTTAATTTAGACAGTGGAAATATTTATATTTTAAAAATATGTCATATATATTTGAAGATTTCCAAAAAATACTGCAAAACACAACAATGAGCCTTAAGAATAATAAATCAGCAATTACATTTTCTTAAAATTTCAGATCTTTTACTCGATTTGTTCAAGCAAATTTAAATAAAGTCTAAGCGACACGACAGCCGGTTCTACGTACCGGAATGACTCAGGTTTTACCCGACCAAGGGCTGTTGTTTCGGCGACCGTTTAGGTCGGCGAAGTATCTCAGAAGTTGTTCGTCCATAGGGCTACATTCACTACGTATTCTTCTAATGAGAGCTGGCATCGAGTCAAACCCAGGGCCAGAAATCTACACCTGCTGTGTATTCCAGAGACGACTACACAACTCCACCTCAGTCAAGTGTAATGCCTGCGAGGGGTGGAGTCACCTTAGAGTCTGCTCAGGACTACGGAGACATCGACAGTGGACCACGTCGTACGTGGCCCCCTGCTGCTGAAACAGAGCAGCCTCCACGGCTAACCTCAGTCCACCTGAGCAGCCTCACACAGTCACCACAGCACAACAACATAATAACACCACAGACCATACCACAGCCACGACAGACCACAGAACCCACACAACCGCACCACTACCCACACGCCGCCACCAACAACTCCTGGTTCCTCCTACAATCTGCACGGTATGTCAGACCAGGATATTCCGTAATGCGACATAAGTCAAGTGCAACACATGCCTTGCCTGGTGCCACTTTAGGGCATGCCACGCGAGATTGGACGGGGAACTTCCGAGGGCCCGTGTTGCGCTGCTCGGTCGCAGACCTCAACTGCGACGCCTCCTGCCACCACTACAGGGCGGCAACCATCACAGCAGCGCACACAGCCAACGGCGCACAGTGTTCCAATCTGCTATGTTAGGGTAATTTAATTATTATATTAAGAACTAAGATAGATATCGGGATGAAATTTTGCTCAAATTGTGTCTGAATGACTAACAACTTCTGCTCATAATGGGCAAGATCGAATAGCGACCACGCCTACCAACCATATAATAAAAAAATCGTTAAATTTTTCGTCAATTTCTGGTACATTTTTTAAGCACTTGCGCACGGATAGATACCTGCATACCTAAAACTTGTTTAACTATTTGGGATGAATTAAAAATAGAAAGTCCGTTATGTATATAATGTATTGACGCCAGATCCGAATCAGCCACCTAATATATGTATAATGAAATGTAGTGAAGTTTCACTCTACGGAATAACAAATTTATTTTTACCGGTAAAATAAGAAAACCAAAACACTTTGAAGTGAAGAACAATTTATCTTCCCTGTTAGTAAAGGCAACTTTACTGCTTACATTAGAAAATGGCCCTCAGTAAGTAAACGATACTGATGCTTTGATAAATTTGTGTCGAATACACCGGCACACAAAAAAACTTAGTGTGATGTGCATTTGACCGGACCTACCTATGGTTATGTATTTCGATCCGCAGAAGCCGCATTTGAAGTCAGTTTGGCCAATATACCTCCTAGATTTCGAGAAAACTTCAAAAAAAAACCGTAAAAATAGTGAAAATCGGCAATAAAAAACTGTTTTTTTAAGTTTTCTCGAAATCTAGGAGGTATATTGGCCAAACTGAATATACATAACCATAGGTAGGTCTGGTCAAATGCACAGCACACTAATTTTTTTTTTGTGTGCCGGTGTTATTAGTGCGAGAGCTTTTTCAGGCGAAATACCTTTAGGACTCTTTTTTGCCAATATGACCTTCTTAATAGCAGTACCTCTTTCTGGAGAAGCAGTTAAAAGCTCATTAAGTAGCGTAGCTGAAGATCTTTTCACAACTTTTACATTTCAAAACTCCCTCAACCACCAGAGGGAGTCTCGATTGCCTCTTACGGAATTGATGACCTGTGTTCGAAAGTAAACGGGTATCTCTCCGAACTTTCTCGCTTCTTCACTGCAAAGTGTCTAGCCCTCTCCCCTACGAAATCCTCTGCGACCCTTTTCACAACCTGGACGAAGGAGGTCAGGCTACCGCTGGGAATTGACTTCGATGACACACAAATTCCGACGGTGAATAACCCCAAAATACTCGGAGTAACATTCGACAGCCTGCTCTCCTTCTCTGCGCGCGCAACCGCTATTGTCAATAAAGTACAGAGCCGCAACAAGGTCCTCCAGTCGCTAGCCGGCAGTACTTGGGGCAAAGACAAAGAAACATTGCTGGCAACATACAAGGCAATAGGCCGGCCGGTTTTAAACTACGCAGCGCCAGTGTGGTCGCCGGGGACTAGTAGGACGCAGTGGACGAAGCTACAGACTGTACAGAACACCGCACTCAGGACAGCGACAGGATGCCTCCTGATGTCGCCCGAACATCATCTTCACAGCGAGGCACAAATGCTCCTCATAAAGGAGCACAACATAATGCTTTGCAAGCAGTTCCTGATCGGGAGCCACAGAAGTGGCCACCCAAACAGACAGCTGCTTGCAGAGGAGCCTTCGCCTAGGCACGTCAGGAGGCAACCTCGTCAAGCAACCTCTGGACCCGTCAGCTTACCGACTGGCCCTGAACGGCATTCACAGGGAGTCAGTCTCGAGTTATGTAGACTCTAGACCTGTAAATGGCGTTCTAGGCATACCGCCACCGGACATAGACGCGACGGAGCTTCATCTGCATCGGGAGACACGAACGACAGTAGCCCAACTCCGCTCTGGCTACTGCAGCAGGTTAAACTCCTACCTGAGTAGATTGAATGAGGATGTGCCAAATGAGTGTCCGGCATGCGGAGAGACTCCACATGACTCGAAACATCTCTTCGCATGCCCGGAAAACCCGACAACCCTAACGGCTTTGTCCTTGTGGACCAACCCAATAAAAGCTGGACGCTTCCTAGGGCTGCCGTTAGTGGAAGTTGACGACAACGACTGAGTAACCAACCGATCTGGGCGGGGTTGTTGTAGCCGCTACAACAACAACAGCAAAGTCCAAGCGGTCTGCTGAAGTCTAGAAAAANCACGCTTCCTAGGGCTGCCGTTAGTGGAAGTTGACGACAATGACTGAGTAACCAACCGATCTGGGCGGGGTTGTTGTAGCCGCTACAACAACAACAGCAAAGTCCAAGCGGTCTGCTGAAGTCTAGAAAAAAGAAGTCTGAAGAGGAGATGTGGTGATCTCCGAAATAGCTGCTATAACTTCTACCGCTTAGACTTTGTTGCTTTTTCAATTTTTCCTAATAAACAATAGTGGTACAAAGCTCAATGAAAATATTAAAAATAAAATGTTAATAAGCCACAATAATACTGACGAAAAAGGAAAATGTTTGAATAGAAATTTGTTTAAGAAAATGATTTAGTTAATAAAAAAGGAGATTGAACATTTATTATGACGATAATGCTTCATTAGACTCCAGGCCAATAACCTAAATCATCAAACAACAAACGTTCGTTTGCGGATGCGGATCGTCCCAATTGTACGTTTGCCTCCAATTTATTAATAATTGAATAAATTTAATTTAGTTTATTTCTACTTCCCGAAAATGTCCAATGGCGCTGATTGCTGCAAGGATTATTTAGCGATTTGGACCATAATCAACACATTATATGCACATAACCATGTGTTATTTCGCAGATCTCAGGGTCAGCTTAGAAATACATACGTCACCAAAATTATGTAANTAGTTTATTTCTACTTCCCGAAAATGTCCAATGGCGCTGATTGCTGCAAGGATTATTTAGCGATTTGGACCATAATCAACACATTATATGCAGATCTCAGGGTCAGCTTAGAAATACATACGTCACCAAAATTATGTAAAATTTAAGTAGGAATTATTTTTATTTTTATTTTTTACAGTCTGTTAGACTTATATTACAGAAAAGATTTAACATTCTTATTATTATATTTACATTTAAAATTTAAATATTAAATACAATATTCTCTACGGAATATTTTAAATAACACTACTTCTTTATCACTGCAATTATTTTGTGCCATAACTAGCAGACCCGGCGAACTTCGTCCCGCCCAAAATTAGATTTTTAATTTAAACAGTTTAGTTCAACAGCTTCTCCAACAATCCACATTTACGATTTGTACTGGCACATTCATNTCAACAGCTACTCCAACAATCCACATTTACGATTTGTACTGGCACATTCATCGGCTAAGACTTTGGTTTGGTGGTCGTTTGCCGCCTTAAATAACCGAACGCAATGATACGCAACAATGATACGGATCTATAGTGAATGTGGCCTAGAAACTTTATCTTATAGTTGGTGGCAATTTCAAAATGAATGCGTATCCTTGTTCAACAGAAATACAATATACACTGCCGGAACAAAGTATTGGCTCAGCAAATTTTTCACAATAAATATATGCAACAATTTTCATTGTAATATTTTTCCGCTGATTTCGTTTAAAAATATGGTTCATTCTAAAACAAAAAACATAAAAATATAATTCCTTAATATCTTTGTATGGGCCAAATTCCTATGAATTTTGTTTGCTGGGTTGGAGCTGCTTCGGCCGATGGAGTAAAAGGCGAAATGCTTATATTTTTCCCTTGTCCCTCCTACGCGTTTCGACACTTCGTATCATCTTCAGGGAGTCTTTTTAGTTGTTTTCTCGGGTTTGCTCACCGATGGTAATAATTATCTTTGTATGGGCCAAATTCCTATGAATTTTGTTTGCTGGGTTGGAGCTGCTTCGGCCGATGGAGTAAAAGGCGAAATGCTTATATTTTTCCCTTGTCCCTCCTACGCGTTTCGACACTCTCGTGTCATCTTCAGGGAGAAAACAACTAAAAAGACTCCCTGAAGATGATACGAAGTGTCGAAACGCGTAGGAGGGACAAGGGAAAAATATAAGCATTTCGCCTTTTACTCCATCGGCCGAAGCAGCTCCAACCCAGCAAACAAAATTCATAGGAATTTGGCCCATACAAAGATAATTATTAACATCGGTGAGCAAACCCGAGAAAACAACTAAAAAGACTCCCTGAAGATGACACGAGAGTGTCGAAACGCGTAGGAGGGACAAGGGAAAAATATAAGCATTTCGCCTTTTACTCCATCGGCCGAAGCAGCTCCAACGCAGCAAACAACATTCACAGGAATTTGGCCCATACAAAGATAATTATTACCATCGGTGAGCAAACCCGNCCATGGGTGAGCAAACCCGAGAAAACAACTAAAAAGACTCCCTGAAGATGACAC
>NW_016175280.1:0-10170 GCF_001687245.7 Rhagoletis zephyria
ACCAAATACACAGATTTAAGATCATATATATAAATATGTATGTATATTGTTGCTAAGAATGCAATATACATATTTATAAAGTTAAAATTTTAATTATTCTTGTTCTATCATAAAAAATTCACTGCTAAAATGTAATCGTTTCGTAAGTCAATGGAAAATATATGCAAAAAGATAAAAATAAAATCTTAACACACGTGTAAGAGAGAAACTAGGAACTAGTATTTTTATTTAAAAAATTAAAAATTTTTCATTTAAAACTTGCGCTGTTTATTAAGATAGATAATGGTACTTCAGAAATACTTTTCGCACATAGAAACTCCGGAGTCGGGGTGGAGTACAGGATTTACCATTAACAGATAACTGAAGTTGACCTCGCCCGCTACCTGGAAATTTATTTTCGGACAGGAGTAACTGGGAACTTAAAAGCCGATTTTCACAGATGACCCCCGATTAATGCAACATATTCCATACTGAGATATATTTATTTATTTAGTTCTTACGATTATATTGAGCCTACATATTGATCGTAATAGACTTAACCTAATTATTTTACTATAAATTACTTTAGTATAATTGCAAAATTTTCTTGAGAATTAGTTTGCGCAAATGGCAATTAAAATATCAAAGTATGGAACATAGGAATTGGATGGGAGCATCCGTGGAGCAAAAAAAAACACAAATTTGTGATCCAGTGTAATTATTATTTTTAAGTGGAAAAATAAAACTCAGTAATAATTTTTATTTCTGAGAGAAAAAATAAAAATTATAAAATAATGTTTTGAATAGAAGTGTCGGTTTCTAGAATTCTCTTCAATTTTTTAAAATATTAGGGTTTCTATTTGCTTTTGAGATAAATATTATTTTCTTCATTCTGCAACCACATCATTGAGATATAGCAGAACTTCAGACAGCTTTTAGAATTGGTTCTCTTTTTAAACCAAGGTTTAGGACGGTTGGTCGCCGTGGTCGAGTGGTTAGAGTTGTGCATTACCACTCGGTATGTTCAGGATTCAATCCCTAGTGGTGTAAAAAAAATTTTTAATATTTTTTTGCTGACAGTGCTAGGTACTTTCTTCCATATAAATATATAATATATTGAGGAGCATACTTCCCTAATAAAAAGTTTTAAATTTTGTGCGAAAAATCGGTAAAGTTTGTTGAGTTTTTATAATTTTTGTACACAGATTGAAATGTGGATTTATATAGTGCTTTGTTTTATAGTAATGGCTCAGACTTTTATACAAAAATAATAAACATTAAATAAACACAAGAAAAATAGCCAAAAACTGGTCAAAATGCAACTTACCTAATCAGCCGATCGCAAGCGTAAACGAAAAAATTTAATTAATAATATCCTTTCCAACTAATTTGCTGTATATATGTATGTATGTAAAATACAATTAAATAATTGGCCAAGTTTAATTTAATTTTTAAAACAGTTAGCGACCCCCTTCAAAAATAATTTTGAGAAAAAAATTATTTTCTTAGACACCGGCATTGTAATGTTTCATTTAACCTCGCATTAAATCGAACTGGAACTATTAAGGTGGTGGCAACCCCATCAAAAATACTTTATCAGTAATTGTTTTAAAGTCTTTAAGAAATAAAGCTTACATAAACATCTCTCTCGTTTGACAACTATATTGAAATATTTCATTTAACTTAATTAAGTGGATTTTGAATCTCTAAACAGGTGGCAGTCCTCTTCAAAAATATTACCGAAACGAAAATAAATTGGTTTTGAATTTTTTAACAGGTGGGAAACCCGTCCAAAAATATTTTAGAAATAAATCTTTCTTATACCACTCTCGTTTGCCACCGATATTCAAATATTGTATTAAACTTTTTAATTTACTTGATTTTGCATTTTCAAACAGGTGGCAACCTTCGTCATAAATATTTCCGGAGCAGAGCTTTCCTAAACCGCTTTCGTTTTACATCCATTCTAAAATATACTAGTTGCGTTCCAGCAGCAGTACGATTTGCAGGTTTTACAGGATTTACAGGAAAAACTGTTTACGCCATTAATAAACCTTATGTAAGGTGTCGTACGGGAACAACTTCCTGTAGAATCCTGCAAATTCCTGGAATGCAGCTACTATTTAATTTGTTAATTAAATCGGTTTGGAATTTTCCAGCAGGTCGTGAACCGTTTCAAAAATGTTTTCGAAATTAAGCTTTCTTAAATCTCTCGTCGATTTGATTACCATATAAAATATTTCATTTAACTTGTTAATTAAATTGATTTTGCATTCCAAAAATCGTGGCAACCTTCTTAAAATCCGACATAAAGCTATCTTAAAACCTTGTCGCCTTAAAACGATACAAAAAAAAATTGTTAATTAAATTTATTTTGACTTTTATGTACAAGCGTTGGCTCTTCAGAAGTATTTCGAAATAAATATTTTATTTAACCTATTAATTAATTGATTTAAGTTTTTTTTACAAAGGTGGCAACTCTGTTTACAGAATATTTTGTATATCAATCCAGGTTATAACCTATCTGTATACCAAATTTCATTAAAATACGTCAAGCCGTTCTAGTGTGAAGGAGCAACAAACATACTCACACGATCACTCGCGCGTTCACTTACAAATCTTCTTCTTCTTCTTTATTGTCGTTGTAACCGCCTAAGCCATTTTGGTCGGGTCCGAAATAGCACGTCACTCGTTTCTCTTCTGTGCCAACTGGAAATGTCAAGTGAAGTTAAGCCTTCTCCACCTGGTTTTTCCAAAGCAGAGGAGGCCTTATCTTCCACTGTTACCAGCATCGCGAACTGCGTTGAATACTTTCAGAGCGAACTGGGCCATGAGATGTTCTGTATCTGCTATGAACTAGATTTATTTTTCCAAAATTCGCTGACAATACTTAGAAGAGAGGGTTGATCTAATGTCGGAGGTATCATATTCATTTAGAATATATGTATGTAAGTTTATATAATTTTGGAAATATTTTACTATTATTTTTGGCATATTCATAGTCAAAATAAAGTCGACTCTAAAGTTAGTAGCTGCTTTTCGACATAATTTTCAATGGAAAATCTTTAAAAAAAGCTGCAACTGACTTTAGAGTCGACTATATTTCGACTGCGAATAAAATACTTTGTACCAGAACTTTAACCGCATTTGCGTGTCCTTCAAAGAGCTGAACAATAAATATTCAATGTCAAGATCAGGCATACATATATTTACTTACATACATTTGTACATAAATACAACACTTATTAATCACAACTACAAATTACCATTATTGATTTATAACGCTTATTAAGTAAAGGCCCGTCCACATACAACTTTGGCGTTGCGTCGGCGCTGGCGTCGCTTTGACAGCAGCGCGAGTAACGCCCGCGCTTGCTACAATGAACGCTTAGCAGAGAATACTTTGGTCACTAAATTAACATACTAGCGGCACCAAAAACCAAAATTTTACATCAATAATTGCTTTAAAAAATATATTTCTTGCCCGCATTTGATTAAAAATGAAAATTGAATCACATAATTTTGATTATTTGGAACAGCTGACGAATGACGCGCGCGAAAAGTTGAGAGTTGGTCATCTTTCTGCGTTGTGTTGGCGTTGGCGTTGCCCAACTTTGGTTATGTGGAGACTTTCATATAAATGCATGTATTCATAGTCAGCTGTCGAAGCGACGCCAACGCCAACGCAACGCCAAAGTTGTATGTAAACGGGCCTTAAGCTAATTTCATTTGGAGTGCTGCTTGCGGTTGAACAGCTCCAAATGCAAGATTTTCCGTTCACGACTTTGCCACATCCATACGAGTAGATACGTATATATGTATATATGTATGTACATATTGTGGCAGACAGTTCGTTATCTAATTAAATATCTTGCGCTGGCGAGACACCTGTGGCAAGCCGCAAGTACATACATACATATGCCTGTGAATATGTAAAAATTTAATTCAAATAAAAAGAAGGAGAAATAATGAAAGTCTAAAGCTCATAACGCCTACAAAGTTGTAAGTAAGTATGTACTTATTCTTATGCACTAAGTGAAGTTCTTTGCATCCAAGTTTTTTTTTTCTACAAACAAGTTCGTGATTTAGTTAGATATTCGCAAATTACATCATCGACAGCCCAGACAATTGCGGCGGCAGTACCTCCGGTTCACCGGGCGTTCCGTGAGTAGCACCAGCTGCAGGTTGTCGGTGCTGTCTCCTCCTTTTTGGTGAAAGGTGTACTCGTAAAAAAAAAAATCGCGTGCGGTAGTTGCTCCTACAATCGATAATGTACCAGTCGTGTGGTTGTAGACAACAAAAAGCTTTTCTAGAATTCGTAGATACATATGAATGTATGCATGTATGTATGTACAGTGACTTAAACAAATGACAACGTGCTCATTTTCTTGAAATATTCGCAATGTTTTTCGAGCTAAATTTTTTCTTGTTATTTTTATTTTAAAATATCGTCTGAGCTTTAACCAAAACCGTGTAAATCACAGTTTCAAACTTTATACAAAATTTAGGAATATTCAACAAATTTTCACCAAAATTTAAACCTTTTATTCAAGTTTCAAATAGCTAAAAAATCGCGTTGACTTTTGAGAATTAGTAACAAAATTTCAAAATATCAACGCAAGTTTTTTTAATTTCGCTTGTTATATTAAAAAACCCAAAAAAGTAGCCTCCAAAAAAAATTCTCATAAATCAACGCGATTTTTAACCATTTCAAACTTGCACTTGCACTTCATTAGACTAAAATTGTGTGGGCTATAAAACTGTATACAAAAAACCGTAAAAATTTTCTTAAAGAATCAGAATAAAAAGTTGAAATTTGTTGAATTTTCCAAAATTTTGTATTAAGTTTGAAACTGTGATATACACGGTTTTGGTTAGACGATATTTTTATATAAAAACAACAAAAAAATTTAGTTGGAAAAATATTACGAATATTAAAACAAAAAACACGTGATTATTTGTTTGATTCACTGTATATCCACCCTATCCAAGTTTTAGTATATTGATAGTTACTCTGAGGTGGGTTAGATGCCGAATTTCCTCGCAAGGGAAGAAATTTTGATGTAAAGCATCTAGCCTTTTGTAGATTAAAAATTTGAAATGGCGTCAACAGTGAGGCGCACGGTAAGTATTTTACAGTTGTAAGGTTTACAGTGTAAATTTACAGTATTGTGACAGAGAAGATCATGGAGCGATCACAAAAGATAATGGTAATGGCATACCATTACTAATATGTTATGATAACGGTAATGGAAATATTATTTGTAATAGTAATGTTAACTGTAATAAATATAAAAAATATAAATAAATATAAGGTATAGTAATGGTTCCGGTACTGGTAATGATAATGGTAATGTTATTGCTAATGCTATTGGCACTAATGATGGTAATGATACTGGTAATGGTTTCGTTAATGGAAATGGTAATGTTAATGATAACGGTAGTAGTAATGTTGTTGGGATGGTACCGGTATTGGATATGGTGATGGTAATGTTAAAGATTGTGAGAATGGTTATGGCAATGAGTATGGTTATGGTATGTAATGATAAAATTAGTGGTAATGGTAACGACAATGGTAATGATAATGCTAATGACAATGGTAATGATCGTGGAAATAGTAAAGGTAATGATGAAGGTAATGATAATGGTAATGGTAATTGAAATCGTAATGGTAATGACAACGGTTTTTTTTTCGCGGGCAGGGGGTCGAAAAGCCTATTGCATCATCAAAGCTGTCGTCACAACAATGGTATGTCCGGAGACTAAAACACTCCCCCCGAATTGACAACGGTAGCGGTAGTGGTAATGATAATAATAATAATGGCAATGGTAATGGTAATTATAGTTTTAATTTTGTAAAAGTATTTGTAATTGTTCCGGTTCCGGTACTGGTAATGGTAACGGTCATGTTATTGCTATGGTGTTGACGCCGATGGTGGTAATGGTAATGACAATGGTCATGATAACAGTAATGGACTTAATAATGGTATTGTCAGTGGTAATGATAATGTTAATTGTAATGCTAATACTTTTGTTAAAAGTAATGAACAATAACTAGAAGTCAGTTAAAATACTTTGTACCATTCGTAGACGGCAAATTTTTCGAGAATCATTTTCCACTGAAATTTTGCCTACCCTTCTACGGTTGTTTGCACAAATTAAGTCGCTGTTTTTATTACTTACAAATATTTGTTGTTGTGTTGCTGCTTGTTGTGCATCGCTCTGTGATAATAAGTTTTCTACTTTCGTCTGCTAAAATCCATTGTCTACCAAGAGAATTATTCTTGTGTGTTCTAAGCGTGCTGTTACCGCCCCCTTTCATTTCATGTTTTGTGTGTGTGTGTTTTTTTTTAATTGCACTTAGTAAATATGAATACATACATATATGCATATATATATGCAACGTATGTACATCCATAGGTACATACATACATATTTTTATATCTGCGACAATGGATACATGGCAACACTTAGTCTATTTGAGTGTCTGAAGTTGCAAATTTGCACACAATTAAAGTTCGTCGGCTACGCCATTCATTCATGGCACATTATTGTACCCGTACAGTGGGGCAGTGTTAACACAATAATACTTGAGTGAAAGCTCAAACATAAAGTGAAAGTAATTTTAGCCGATGTCATTGAGTGCCAATATGACATGACAATAAAGGTCGCAGTAATCAATAAATATGTATGTATATGGGAAAATCAATCGTTTTGTTTACTTTATAAGTAATAAGTAAAAGTTGTTACTGGCTAAGCTCTGTTTGCTATAAATATTGATATATTTATATTATACAGTATCATCGTTAGTATAACTTGTTTAAATATTCTATAATAGCGTTTTTCATATTTCATTTAATTTTCATTATTTTTTTTTCTTCAGAAAATTGCTTTACTGTACTTCATTATCTCAGCTTTGAGGCATTTAACTTAAGTCTCTTAAGAGTGCCCTAGAGACGGAATAAAATTAAATACAAAAACCTATACCTAGAAAAGTACATACATACATACTATGACTATATCTAAAAATCGGCGTTTATGAATACGTTTATTTACATATGTACAGGTGGGCATCCTAACACAGCAAGAAACTCATTAAGAGGAAAAAGCCTTCTGTTGTTTGTTATGTTGTATTGTAGATACCTACATACATATGTATGTACATACAAATGTTAAAATGTTGTTTGATGTTTTTCTTCAGATAGAAGAAATAACTCTGTAGTAAAATATTAAATAATAAAATTCAAATAGTGTGAAAAAGAAATATGTATAAAAAGATTATAATGAAATTTACGTATCTTAGACTATTATTTAGTTTCGGAGCTTTAAATACTTTCTAAAGTGAAGCATTTTAACTTTACTCGCTAATAATTTCGGTTTGCGAGTTTAAAAACCATTTAAAGCAGGAATGTTAGAAAATTTACCAACTCATTGGAGCTAGATATAAATGGAGNAAAAAAAAAAAAAAAAAAAAAAATCGGAATGATTTTATTGTGAAATCTTCTGATTAACAAACTAGTCAGAAAATAAACTTTAAGAAACCGCATGGTTCAGAAAACTTGCTAAGAAGAATTTCCGGCGCTGCTCAAACGTGTATAAGTATATTTAGTTCATTTTCAAAACGAAAAAAAAAATAGTCAGTTACTGTAACGCTCATATCTTCAACATTACCTAAGCTTAGACAATTTTACTGATTTTTTTGAACATCTTATAAAATATGAATTTGCGGTGAAGATGCGAAAACTAGCATTTGAAGAGCATGGTCGGGTTATCGCCTTCCTTGTTGATACTTTATTTCCTTATAAAAAAGTTGCAGGACCAACATTGTTAGTGAATAGATATTCTGCAAAAAGGTACAATAAAATATAAATTTCCACCCCTATTTCTTGAAGATCGTTCAATTATAAAAAAGAGTTGCTGTATAAATATTGTTAACGAAGGAATATTCTGCCGAAATCAACAATGGACTCTGGTTTTATCTTTAGTCCTAAAACTGCCACGCCCATTTCTACCGGTTCATCATCTTAACCAAAAATATTCCTGCATAAAACTTTTTCCCGAATGGGTATTCTTCCGGAGTCCGCAATGAAATGCACACTTTTGCAAAAACACTATTTTCGACACTTTGCCACGCAAAAACCTCTTCCAATGAAAAAACAAAACAAAGCCTCGTATTCCTTTCAGTGCTTCCTTGTATTCATCTTCGCAGTGATCTTCGTATTCGTCCTCTTCTTCGTCTTTGACTTCATATTCGTATTCGAATTCTTCTTGATATACATACTTCTTTGTTTTTGTCTTTGCGTTCGTCTTCGTCGTTGGCCTCACACTCCAGGAGAAGGTGCACTGGTGTCTCTTTGGCGGAGTCACAGAAGCGACATAGTAAGTCGCTTGACCAGACCCCCAGATTAAATAAGTGGGCTCTGAGCCTGCAATGACCCGTCAAAATACCGGTTATTATTTTTAGCCTCTCCTTGGGGAGGTTTATAATTAGCCTGTATCTCTTTGGATTATACCCCCCTAATATGCTCTTGGCTTGACGAAGTTCCGAGATGCTTCGCCAATGCAGTTCCCTCAGTTTGTTGTTTTCCTTCCTGAGCGCCTCCTTTATTGTGCTGAGCAACTACCTTAATCTAACCTAACCTAACCCAGTGGGCTTAGTGTAACTAACCAAGTGGACATAGTAAGTCGACCGCTTATTGCGTTTCTGCGGAGGAAACGTCATTTGGTTCTGGATGTTTGTTCATTGGAAGACTTTGATCGTCAAACAAAAAAAAAATCGTGTACCGAAAGAATATTAACTTAATTTACTCTTATCGGTTGTTCCCTAAACAAGTGGCGTCTTTCATTCTTACACAACAAAAAAAAAACAATAGTAGCTGAATAATTCTCTACTATAAGATTGTTCATATGTATGTACATCCATCCATGCATACCTACATATGTACATATACATTAGGCTGGGTCGATTTTGTATGGCGGAAAATAAAAGGCGTTTGACCGTATTGTAATAGTAATATTATAATGTCTTAGGTCTAAGTTAGTTATTATTGGCCACGAAAGATTAATTCAAAACTTATCTTTAGAGGGCGGAACTACAAGTTTTCAAGATATTAAGATAAAACTTATAAAAACTATAATTTTCCCTTATTCATTACTTCAGCAAGCAAGTGGAAAATACGAGAAAGTGATACGAGATTTATTTCAAACGTTTTAAGGTTTTCGGATGTTTATATAATCTTAAAAGGACCATGGAGTTTTCAAGATCGTGCTGAATGAAGTCAAACATGTATTGTCCAAGATTAAGAATCGGTTGATAAGTTAATAGTAGTCTCAAGCATATAAGTATTTACATACATTAACATAGTACTATTAGGATGAGAAACGCCCATTTTAAGTCCATTATGCAGTCTTGGAAATTGTTGCGGAATGGTTTCGTTAGTCACTTCCATTATGTGAAAAAGTGACTGTTGGTAAATGCAATAGTCTTTTAGATATCCTGGGAACAACTTTTGGCGATTCTCCAATTGAACGATATTGCTTTACATTCAGCTTGAATGAAAAAAGTCACATCCCGGCACACTTCTTTGTAATCCGGTTCTTTCATTTAAAAGTTATTTATACAATTGAAGAGATTTTTTTTTAGAAAAAAAAAATGGAGATCCACTTAACTTTTTCGATATAACTTTGGTAAATGTTACTCGATCGGTACGTAATAATTACCAAATTGAAGGCGAGACTTACTATTAGTCATTTATGATAATAATATGATTAAAATCGTTCAGATTATAAACAAATTATTTTAAAATTTAAAAAATGTTGAACAAATTTTTTTGTCATTTTCCTATACGTATTTGCAATTTTTATATTGTATGCATAAACATAAGTAAACTAATAAGTGTTTCTAGAAGTTGTGCCTGTTTAGTGTTTCCATACTCATTTGCATAAACAAAATTTCTCCACCGCGATGGGAAATAATGGCTTTTCTATTAGAGCTACCGAAATTGTTCCTAAATTTGCAAAAATTCGCAAGTTATAGCAAATATTAAAAAAAGATTAGAATATTTGGAACCAGCGACCTAAATTCACGTCAGCAATATTAATGCTGTTCTTTACATCTTTTGACTATACGCCAGTGCAATTACCAAGAGAACAGTTAAAATTGTATTGCAAAAAGATAACTTTGAGATTAAC
>NW_016175281.1:0-10169 GCF_001687245.7 Rhagoletis zephyria
ACAAACAAAAACAGAAACAGAAACGACAACAAAAATCAACTCTAATCCCACAGCTTTGCTCCTGTAATACGTTAACCAATTGTTGCGCGTTTTAGCAGTTATCAAAGTTACGATAGCATCGTACTTGTATTGATGACAGTGAATGCAACGCAATAACAAATACAAAAACATTTTAAAATTTCATAAGCAGTTTTAAACACATACATATGCAAGCAATAAGTAAATACTAACCTAAAATGAATGAAACAAATGCATACGCATAGATATACATACATATATTTTAAAAAGCAAAACAGAATGAAATGTGAAATGAAATTCAAGGACTTTATACAATTAATTTTTGTGAATTTTTAATGATGGTTAGACGAAAACTAAAAATTAAGAATAAAAGTTCAGGTTTTCACTTGAGAACATTTGCTCAAAAACCATAACACTTTTCAAAAAAAAAAAAAAAAATGAAATAAAAAATTAAACTATGACTAAAACAACTTTTTTAAATGGCCAAATTTTCCATAGCTCTAAAACTGTCTCAAAATCGCATGTTTTCATAACATGAACAATAAAAATAAAATCTTATATGTAGATAATTTAAAACAAATTTAACGAAAAGAAACAATGTAGGTGTCCACATCTGCCAGGTTCCGGGGTATCTGTTGGATTTTTTAATCAGTTTAGATTCTAAACTTTAGAACATTAAAATACACTGAAGATTAATTATCCTACCATGGAAATCTAATGAACAGAAAGCTGTGGACTCCTACAATATGTTTTGTATTCAATTTTTTTTTTGTAAGTTTTACACACTTTAATCAACATTTTCATTAACTTTAAATTATTTGTAAAATTACGAAAATGTTTAACCAATAACTATTGAATACTTCAAGTATTTTGCGTTTTTATTTTCATTTATATCAGCATAAACATATTCCTCATCCGTTTGTAAACGCATAATTTATACTATTGTTTATAACATAATTTTCCCTATTAGTTATTACTTTGTTTTTTTTTTAATATTTTTAATTTACTATTTTAATTACTCTTAAATAACTATCAAGTATAAAGTAATTTCAATTGTAATATAACGTATAAAAATCACGATTTTCTTTTGAATGATTGATAATAAAAAAATATAATATGAATGATGCCTATAACTTTAATTTTGTTTTTAGTATTTCACTGGATAATTTTATTTACGTCAGGGAATTTTTAAAAATATTTTTGAATTGTGTACACTGTCTGAAATTGACGCAGTTGGCAAAACATAATGAAAAAGAAAAAAAGGTGCCCTTCCTTTTGTTCTTTTGAAGCGATAGGTCCTCCGTGCTCAACGATGTGGAAATTTTGTAGAATGCTCAGAACTTCAAGGCCAGTTTTAGAATAGGAAAATTTATACGAAATTATACTGACGCAGTATTGACTACTGTGATTGTTTTCTGGGGTATTAATCTAGGCGACGGCAAAATTAACAACGCTTCCAGGCAGAGCTTTTTCAAAAAAACGTGTTTGGAAGTTGTATTAGAAAGAAGACCTTTGAATAGATATCGCATCCGTCTGCAAAGCAACGGAAGTCAAATTGAGAATATACATATATACTTTATGAGTTTTATTTTTTCGCTTAACATAAATTATTTGATTCTAATTTTTTCGAACACAAATGGTAGTATAATTTTTGAGTTTTTAAATAATTCATTATTCTTAAGTGAAATAACAAAACTCAATAATAATAATTGTTTTTAATCGAAAGAATAAAAATCACGTAATAGTAATTCCTTTTGAACAAAAAAATAAAACATAAAACAATAAGGATACTTATATAAATTTGTTTGCAAAGAAGGAATATGAATTTTTGACATTTGTGGACCGATAAAAATCAAATCAGATCTGTTCTGGTAACACCACCTTAGATGAATTCTACTTCAAAAGTAATCTACATAGGAGGCAATTTCATTTTCGTGCTCTGAAAAACAAAATGCTTTATGTGAGAAGCTTTTTCAAGAGAGTAATACACTCGAAGATTTGCCATTGCTTGCCTAGCGGCGAGTGGTCCTACGGACCACGGAGTGGTAGCAAGCACCTCTAATTAAAAGTAACTTTACGAGTTCCCTTAATACTGAATACCGAAAAAAAATGTTACACAAATTTTAGCATTTCAGAAAATTTTCTAATTTAAAGCAATATACTTATTTTAAAATCCATTCAGCCTGCAACTCTCCCATTAAAATGTGCAGTAAATGTGCAAGAGGTGTAAAAGGTCTAAGGAAAGGTGTTCCTCGCAAAACCACATTGGTGAGGAGTGATGAGGGCTATTTTTTGACGAAAAATTACATCGATGTCGACGTCGGCAACCGTAACAGGACCGATTATTCAGATACGATGTACATATCGTTCATTTACTTCGATAGGTAGGGGATTCGCTTAAACTCGAAAACCTCGAAACGTCGAAACTTTTCCAGTCTCGGAAAAACAACTGTCAATAATTGTATGAATGGCGCATGTCGCGAGCCTTGAAAGCTTTCTTGT
Source organism: Rhagoletis zephyria (assembly GCF_001687245.7). Classification (NCBI taxonomy): domain Eukaryota; kingdom Metazoa; phylum Arthropoda; class Insecta; order Diptera; family Tephritidae; genus Rhagoletis; species Rhagoletis zephyria. The sequence continues at coordinate 2,521 of NW_016175281.1, forward strand.
CGTGAAATCACCCTTGAAAAGTAGTTCGTAAGTTTCAGTGTTGCGGTTTGGCCTATTTAAATTTTTTTGCTTTTTCGTGCAGTTTTAATGTTTCGGTTCACGGATTGTATGGTAAAAACCGGCTTCCAATGGGACAGCTTTCCTTTTTTTTAAAGTCGGTTAAAAATTTTACTTTTTTTTTAATAACAACTGAGAAAGAAGTGAAATATGTATTTGAAGTATGAAATCCATTTTAAATGTCCTATCTTATTACTGAGACAAATTTTTAATGATTGTTTTTACTTTTTTAATAACAACTGAGGACTGAAATATTTGGGTTTTGCGGTAGTTATAACGATGTAGCATCACAAAAAGATACGAGTACACATTAAAGAGGTCTAAATTAAAAGAGGAGTTGTAGCTATTTCTTATTAAAATCAACATGAATTTTAAATTCGCATTTTGAGTTTTAAGACAGAAAAGTTTGTAAAAGTTCAACGAGTTTCTGAGAAGAAATTGTTGCGTGAAAATTTTGGAAACGTTGCAACGGAAAAAAAAAAAACTGTTGCAACCTTGAGCTGCTCCGGTAGTTGTGCAACACAAAAGAAATTCTAATTTGTATTACATATAATTAACGTTTTATGTGCCTGATTGCATATGAATGAAAACCTCATACAAAATGTATTTACAAAAATTTATGAAACCGGTTAAAAGCTAAATCCCATTAGCATTGTCAAAAACATTCATAAATTACAAATTCATATGCACTAAAGAACAGTAACTCCAATGAAGCCATTACAAATTTGCATGTTGTGCAAACAAAAAAATTAATTAATTAACTTAAAATTAATATTGTATAGATAAAAAAGTACGTATTTTTACACTAATGTTGGGAACATATTAAAAATTGCGTCTTCATAAGTAAAATAAGAAAGGGTTGAGCACTAAAAAGGAAGAAATGTAAAAGTGATTATAACATATTCTTGAAGATGATAAAAAAATTAATTATCCAGTCAATAAAAACATAATGAGAAATTTTCATTAGAACTAAGCAATTCTTCTTTTGCTTTTTAACTTCGGGCTCAATTACAGGTAAGTAAAGACTATTGGCGAAATAAGTGAAAAAATGAAGATAATATTTTAAATCTATGTATGTACAGTTGTGTTCAAAAAATAATAGTGCGACAGCTAAGAATGATAACAACTAACATTCTTAGCTAAGAAGATTTAAAAACTTTAATTTTTTTTTTGCTGATGGTACAAACGAAATTGTCGAGCATATTTTATATGGAAGAAAATGCACAGCACCGTCAGCCAAAAAAATTATTAAAAATCAACGCAATTTTCTACCATCTTGAAATTGGCACTTTAACCTACTAAAATTTAATGAGCTACAATACCGCATACCTAAAATTTCTGAATAAAAAGTTTAAAATTTTCGGGTGGAAATGTTGNCCCATACAAACGAAATTGTCGAGCATATTTTATATGGAAGAAAATGCACAGCACCGTCAGCCAAAAAAATTATTAAAAATCAACGCAATTTTCTACCGTCTTGAAATTGGCACTTTAACCTACTAAAATTTAATGAGCTACAATACCGCATACCTAGAATTTCTGAATAAAAAGTTTAAAATTTTCGGGTGGAAATGTTGGTTTGTTGAATTTTCATATTTTTTGTACGAAGTTTGAAATGTGGATTTATGTGTGTATGAAAAAAAATATAAACATTAAAAAAATNTGTTGAATTTTCATAATTTTTGTACGAAGTTTGAAATGTGGATTTATGTGTGTATGAAAAAAAAAATATAAACATTAAAAAAACAAAAGAAAAATAGCCAAAACTAGTCAAAATGTCACTTGATTTAACCAGCTGACCACAAGGCTATGTACATACTAGGGATGTTGCGAATGTGGAATTTTAGACATCCGTGGATGCGAATGCGGTTGGGCTTGTTCGAGTTGCAATCACAACGCCTTAACCGTCTCCAATCGAGACCAAAATTTATATGTCATATAACGACGTAGGGGTTGAGGATTAGGAAATCTGATGTAAAAAATTTCCTCCTACATTTAAGGATCACCCTAATATACATACATATGTACATAATTATTTATGTGCGCTACAGCGAAAAAATCAACGATTATTTAAAACTCAATTTTACAATTCACTACCTAAAAATTTGTGTAATAAAAAAGTAATGTGGTATGTAATATGTACTAACGTGGGTCGAAAATACGCTTTTTTAGAATTTTGATTGGACATAGCAAAAATATGGTTCATTATGCTCTAAAAAAAAATCTGTGTGTNCTAATATACATACATATGTACATAATTATTTATGTGCGCTACAGCGAAAATATCAACGATTATTTAAAACTCAATTTAACAATTCACTACCTAAAAATTTGTGTAATAAAAAAGTAATGTAGTATGTAATATGTACTAACGTGGGTCGAAAATACGCTTTTTTAGAATTTTGACTGGACATAGCAAAAATATGGTTCATTATGCTCTAAAAAAAAATCTGTGTGTAATGTGAAAATTTTTGGTCAATATCCTAGGCTCGTCCAAGTCCATCAAAGTTCAAGTACTAAAAAAAATTTGTTTCTTAGCTAACTTCGATTCTCTACAAAAAAGGTCCATTTACCAAATTATGTAGGACTAATACTTTCGAAGATTTTTGCAATTTTAGTACAAAAAAAAATTAATTAATTTATTTATTTATTAATTTTTATTTTTTGAGCTTACTGAACTTTGTTGGACTTGGGCGAGCCTAAGATATTGACCAAAAAATTCCAAATTTCACACAGATTTTTCTTAAAGCATAATGAACCATATTTTTGCTATTACTAATCAAAATTCTAAAAAAGCGGATTTTCGGCCCACGCTAATATGTACATATGTACATTATATATCGTCGATGTTTTGGCAAAACCAGATGCAAAAAAGATANTGGGCGAGCCTAAGATATTGACCAAAAAATTCCAAATTTCACACAGATTTATGTACATATGTACATTATATATCGTCGATGTTTTGGCAAAACCAGATGCGAAACCGCCGTTGTGGCAAAAATGAGATTTGGTAACCCTGAACTCTAGGCATCGAGATTTATGCATAAAAAATCGTTAAATCGTTATTATAACCACAGATTTTTAAAATAATAGCTAGAGAAAATACCGCCCCCCAATCGTGGCAATGCCTCCAAAGAATAAACCGTTTTTTCGATCTCCTGTAAAATTTGAGTGCCGTAAGATAGGCGGTTTTGCAATTGGTCGATAGACGGTTTTGCAAAAACATCGACGATATAAATAATATTTACTTACTGTTCAAATCAGTAACACATTTGACTTTGCGTACTTTTAGCTAATCATAATTTTTTGTCGACCACGCCTGGCGTTACTTCGTAGTAAAGAACATTCGTTGAAGTGTCGCAAATAGCTATAGTAATCGCAGCGCTAAAATATAAATTTAAAATAAATGAGGTAGGTATGCAAGTAAATTCCGTTTACATGTGCTGATACTACTTATTAAAATTCTAAATTTCTTACCTTTTACTATCCGTTCCAATTAATTTCTTTTGAATACTTTCTAGGTCAACGAAATTTAATGGTTGACTGGACAAAACAGGCACAAAAGTGACAACTGCATTATCACGTTCGCCTTGTAAATATACCAAATTCAATTCCGAATCGTAACATTTCGACAATTTTGTAACACGTTTATCTGCAAAATGAAAAAAATTCCTTTAAAATTTGTGTGAAGGATTTATACAAGCATAGAGTATATTTACCGCATTCCAAGTCCAAAAATACTCGAACGCCCAGAGCACACTTTATGTCATCATCACAGCCCAAAGCATGAAATTCTCGCACCTGTATTAAGAATGAATAAAAGGCAAAAGAAATGCCAAAATTGTAAGTAATCCGCTGGTCTACAAAACGCTTATACTCACCGTGTCGACAAAAGTCATATTTATAAAGATTTGCAGAATTGCAGCTGTTTTATTTTATGTCTTGATATGAATGCACCTATTGGTAAATAACTGACCGCTCTTGTAAAATCAGCTGTGTGAAATGTAAACAAATATGAACAGTTTGTGAGGCACTGCACGGGGCGTCGAGTTGCAGTTCAATTGTATGCAGCTTACTTATTCCGCAATATGAATATGGATGTATGTACTTACGCACAATGCCCGCTACTCACAGCAAGTTGATACCCTGAAAAACAAATTGTTAGCTTTAACACTAGTAAATTCATTAGCAAATTTAAATACTTTGACGACAGTTTGATTTATACCTGAGCAAATATACAAGAAAATACACAAAACCACTGTCAGAATACGCCGGCACGTTTCACGTCACATCAGGAATTTGCAGTGTTCAATCTCCGCTTTTCAAATATACCCACCTCCCAAGTTCCGGGGCTTTCTAGTTTTAGGGCCGGTTACTCAATGTCAGGGCCGGTTGTTCAATGTCTGATTAGCACAAATCGGAGGTAGAAGCTCCGGTTAAGTACAACGACTGCTTTATCGATCACATGTAACATGCTATCTGCGGTTAAACATCTTTATCGACATCTTCGACTCCATGCATACAACAGGGAGACGGTAACGTCGATAACTATGTTTCACCGGCAATTAGTGTTAACCAGACATTTAGTAACTAGCCCTTAGGGCCGGTTGTTCAATGTCTGGTTATCACTACCACTACACTATCGACGATTTCGACATCATGCATGTAACATGTGATCGATAAAGCAGTAGTTGTGCTTAACCGGAGCTTCTACCTCCGATTTGTGCTAATCAGACATTGAACAACCGGCCCTTAGTGTTATTTTTTTTTATTTTTATGTACTAAGGGAAGGTTACTCAATGTCTGGTTAACACTAATCTCTGGTTAAACATCTTTATCGTCGTTACCGACTCCCTGTTATGTGAATAGAATCGAATACGTCGATAACAATGTTTAACCGGACATTAGCGTTAACCAGACATTGAGTAACCGGCCCTATGTTTATCTGCTGGAGATTCTCAACCGTAATACCCAATAGTTTATTTAACAATTTTTTCATCACAACTATAATTTATAGGTCCGCAAAAAAAACCCACAAAACCCTCGAAAAATGCAATGGGCGGACCAATAAAAAATCGTTAGTATAAAAAAATGGTTAAATAAACAATTGGGTATTATTATTGAAATTCTCCTGAAGAGTACCAGAGTTTTCCGATCGAAAAATATTGATTTTCAAGAATTCTATGCCATTTAGTTTTTTTCCCCATATAAAAATAAATGGAAAACTTTGAGCGACCTCTAAATATTTTTTGAATACAAAATAAAAAATAGGGGTATACTTTTTTCGATATAGAACAGTTCTAGGAGGTGAGAGCATTACAATTCCGACTGCATTACTGTTTTTGGACCACCTTAGTGTTGACACATTTTTGACACATGTGAAAGTAACTTAATTTTACGCTGTAATTACCGGAGAAGCCCAGAAAACGTGTGAACAAAACTATTAATATCTAATGAACTACATAACCGATTAAAAAAAGTAATATGTCAAAATAATGATAATTAATTTATCATTCAGTTCATATACCGAAGTTATATTATTATTTTTTTTATTTTAAAGCCCAAAATATTCAAAAAAAAACGAAAAAAGTTCTTAATTTTTTCATAAAATAACATTTTCTGAAAAAATGACGTGATAATGCTAAAGAAATGTACATTATTTAGAAAGTGCATTTATTACCTTTAATTTGCTATAAATATTTTATTATGATCTGCTTTAAGAATTCAGTGATAATAAAAAATTTAAATCCATTTACAATCAAGTGACAACCTTACACCTTTTGTAGTTCATTCAAATAAAGTCCCCTCTTCTTCGGCAACACAGAAAAGAGAATTCTGCGTAGCAAGGGTTATGATCCCTAAGCGCGGCCGATTACTACCGCCTTTTTATTTTTGGAAGAACTCATTCCAGCGATTATTACGTTGAAAATATTTTGACATTGACCGACAGTTAGTTAACTTTTATATGTATACTTCGTACCTACGAGCATATGTATCTACTAGAAGTCTGCACCGGAAGACATTTTGCAGCAAAATATAAATTCTCTAGTGAAAACTTAAATTGCATTTAGTTTTACTTAGAAAAAGAAAAGTTGAACGTCTTTCAATTCTGACTTGTGTATGTTTGATTCGTTCAAGAAGTTTTGCTACTTGGTATCGTATTCTCTACCTGACATGCCCGAAGAATGGAATCCCTGTGTGTTTTACCCAATCCCTAAGAAAGGATATCCTGTTGTTTGCGCAAATTACCTCGAGATAGGTTTTCTTGACGTGGCATATTATATCCTATATTAGAAAGCTGATTGAGCCTTACCAGTATGTAACCCACCATTTATCAGGTTTTCACAGCACATCGAATTCGAAAGGACCCTTTATAAGCACATCGACTGGTATCACCTTTTCATAGAAGCTGCTCCAACGACGCTATGTCTAAATTAGGTATCCCCGTATAGCTTATATGGCCATGTACAATGACGTTGATCACAATCTTTAGCTCCGTACAAATTAGGAAGGACCTCTTCGCGCGCCTCACATTTGTGTGAATTTTTCAATCCGATTTTGGAAAGCAGAATACCAGCTGCCCATCTGCATCGCAGTGGCATCTTATACAGCAAAAGCATGATGCTGCTCAACACCAGCAGGGGGTGTACTTTGTATTTCGATTCGAAAATCAATGGGATTCGAAATGCGACACGAACTAACACTAAATTCGTAGTGCCAAGTATTCGAATCTGAATGATTTGCTTTTCGAATCGCAATACAGACTATACCCCAGGCTCGTTAGGGCAGCAAGGGGTTGGTGAATGAAAACAAGACAGAATACCTCCACACAAAAAAANAGTACTTTCACTAAGAAAAGAAAAAGTATGAAAACTGGTAAAAATTGGCAAACTGCCACGCCCACTACACTAGGGGGCGGATATAGCAAATGTTATCCGACTCTAATGAAATTCGATTTGTAACTTGGATTAAGGTAGGAAGACATACATACATACATATATCTGAAATATGGTGAAAATCGGTCAACTGCCACGCCCACCACCTATCCGAATCTTTTTGTTCTAATGTGGCAAGGACTAGTAACGATCCTCCGAAATAGCAAATTTTTGGTGATAGATCTATTTTTGCATAAAACCCCAGAGATTTAAAAAAAATTATGGATTGGCAAACAGCCACGCCTTCCCTCCCCCACACTAGTGGGCAGGAATGAGGAATAAATACTACCAGATTTTATTGAAATGGATTTGTACCTTTGCTGTTCAGTGGATTCATACAGACTTCCACGGCATACGCACAACATGTAAATAAAGGTAAGAATGTAAACATGCATTTATTTATGTATAGTATGTATGTATGTATGTATGCCGACATAGGTACTGTCGCTTTCAGAATTTTTGGCTGTCACTTGTTAATTTAGACAAAATATAAAAATAAAACTTAATAAGATCGCAAGTTATGTATAGACATTAGGGTGGCCCAAAAGGAGTGAAGACGGAATTGTAATGCCCCCGCCTAGGATTGTTCTATATCGAAAAAAATTTAACTCTATTTTTTATTTTGCAATCAAAAAATATTTAGCGGTCGCTCAAAGT
>NW_016175282.1:0-10168 GCF_001687245.7 Rhagoletis zephyria
ACAAACGTTTAAATACATACATACATACATACATACATGTGTAATACCTATGTGTATGTTTGGTAATGTTGGATTGAATGATGTCCTCGGTGTGATAGCATCTCTGTGTTAATATTTTTAAACTTGAGAAAATTATAATTTTTTGTTCATGCAAACCATTTTTATTTCGAACTAACTGAAATTCTTTACTTCTGAGGTGCAGTACAAGAATTAGTTTAAATGTTAGCTACATCATACTATAACCAATCTGAAGACAAAACTATAAATACTGATTATGCATCAAATTACTACAATATATTGACTTTCCCTTGCGACCTGATCATTTCTTGATCTCTCCAAAAAAATACAGATCTCAGCGAGCATATATATCCTCACGAGAAAGCGATAAATTGAAGGATATACAGGTTTTTAATATCTCGAGCAAAGAAAACGGATACTTCTTATTTTCTTAAATAAAAAAAATAATTTAAAAGTATGACTTGAATTTTTTCTAACTCGGATTTTAGCCAAACAGAGCGCAGTATTCAAGGCTGTTTATAACTTTTATTTCGCTAATTACTGAAAAAATTACATACATGAATGGTTTTCACATCTCAACGCATTCCACGTCTGCAAAATAATCGCAAATGTAATAGCTAAACCACTCGTTTTGATAAACTTCATCTGAAAAATATTGACAAATCGATCCATGATACTGTGCCGGTGGATAAAGTAAAAACGAAGGAATCCATTTGGATTCTATTTTGAAAATATTGCGAACAAGGAGTAGTACTTCCCAGAGTTAAGAAGGAAAGTGGATCATTTCAAGAAGGCACTTTTTGCGTTCATAGTTTTTTTCTCGAGAGTTCATTCGAAATACTGTTAAGATTTCGAAAAAATATTCTGAGAAGACCCTATTAGTATCGAAAAACTCATGAGCATCCCTGAAAAATTACAAATCATATAATTTTTTTCCTCACCAAAAAAAATACGAGAAAAAATTGGCCTCTTAAAGATAGAGTGGTTCAATAAAACTCCGATTTTCTTTCATAAATTAAACAAAACGAAGTTTGTCGAAATTACAATTTTTTTTATTTCGTAAAATTTTTTAGTGTCGATGGCATTTACATATGTGTCCAAACAAAATCCAAGAAATGCTCATGCGATTCCTATTGAAACAAAGGATGCGGCTATTAAAATTTTCCTTGACTTTCTGTAATAGTTCGGGCTATATATCATTTATAAGGCGTATGATTTTGTTCCTCAGCCCTGGATTTGTCTCGAGTATATTGACATATTGACCATATACTTTCCATACATACATTTACATAGCCTCAGAGAAAAAAGTCTAGTGATATGAAATCACAAGTTATCGACGGAAATTTTACCTTGTTGTTACGTCAGATAATATGTGCTGCAATTTTCGTTCCAAATAGTGCGATTGCTTCATGCGCCCTGTCGCAAGTGGCACCGTCTTTTTGAAAACATATATTGTCCAGGTCCACTTCATCAAATTGAACCCATAAAAAGTTGTTTATCATTTCACAATAACGATCACCGTTCACGCCTTGTTCCACTGAGTATCGATCCATGACTTAATGGGCCAAAGCCTGTAGTCTAAAAAAACACATTATCAGAAATAATTTCTGTCAAAGATCTGCATCACCGTTGAATCACCCTATATATTACATACTTTCGGCTGAAAAAATTGTAAGCTCATCTTTCCAGAAACAAACTCTTAAAATGACTTTTTTATTTGCAACCTCTAGTTCAGTATATTAAAAGGCTTTTACATAAATTCGGTAATCTAGCAATCAGCGATCCATTTTACATGAAGTGTGATGTTGATTATCTTCATTCAATTTCGTCCCGCTTAATCAAATAGGCAAATTTTCTTCAGTAAAAATATTTACTCAAAAGATGTCCAATCCAAATTTTAAGCGCAAACAACCTCTAATAAAGCATTAAAATCTTTTCCAACACGTTGCTTCTTCAACCAAATTTTTTTAATTTTAATTTTCGTAGAAGCGTTAATACTAAATATTTTAAGAGCACCTGGGCTAAAGTTGATTCGAAGTAGTGATGGTCCTTCTTCTAAAAACGTATGTAGCTTATGTTATCCAAACTCTTTCAGTCCTTTTCGAGATTTGCGCGAGCAAAAACTTTTTTCTTTGCCTTTCATTATTTTCTTTCCATGTCTAATAAATAATGAATTTCCCTTCTTCTGTACGCAAAAATCGCGCATTCCTCCCTTCCGCTATAATTTACTCCGCCCGCTGTAGCGACCTTTTTACCTTTCTTAACTATTGTATGCATTACTTGCCGCTTTCACTTAAATCATTTTATTAAAATGCAATCGTACATTTTAGTTCTCCTTACACACACACACACAGACGTAGGCACACGCACATACAAACCCATTAACACACACACACACATACATGCCATCATAATCAATATGCATGTACCCATTTTTAACCATTTCTAAAATATACTTACGCTTTTGCACATTTCATTTGAAATTTTCGTAAAATGTCACAAATGTTTTGAAAAATTAATCGACCAATTAAGTTTTCATGTCATTCTCTAAATGTTTTAATTCTATGTAATTGTCATAATTCGTATTCGGTTTTATTTATTCACACAACATAACTACTTACATACTTACATACCTACATATGAACATGCATTACATTACATAATCTTGCTTAAGTCACTGACACGCTGTAGGGACGCTAAAATGACACAAACAAACGCCGAGACATGTAAACTTAATTTTGAGTCGTATATTAAGGATCTTTATATCCTTTTTCTAGATCAGGTAATTTTCGCGAGATATTTTTATATTAAGTTTGCATTGCGAATGAAGAAAAATTTAAGTTTTTAAGTTGGAAAATTTTAGTCAAACGATATTTCATACTAAAAATTAAATGAGTGCTTTATTTATCAACCGATTTTCATCGTGAGTAGCTTAGTTTTTTGGCAACAGAACGGGCTTTAGCACAAATAAGAAAAAATTACAAAAAAATGTATTTGTTTTTCAATATTTTTCTTGTTAAAGTTTGATATTTTTTTCATCAAAATGAAAACATCTTTGGATAATCTGATCTGATCTGGAAAATCGATATACAGTTCAACAATCTATGACCCAAAATTAAGTCTACGTGTCTCGGCGTTTTTTTTTTGTCATTTCAAAATTTGAGATTATCCCTACAGTGTTATAATAATAAATAAACTAATTTTAACATTTTTTTTTCTTTTTTCTTTTATATTTTATTACTTTTTTATACTTACTAATAAACTGTTTTGTATGTTTCCTGTGTGTGTGTGTGTTTGTATGCGCGCCGATTCACCGATTCACCGATTGTTCCGCTACCATCCATCAATTCAGGTGGTACTCATGTACAGTACAGCTACCCAACGCTGGCATCGCGACGAGCTGGCATGGGTCGACGTCTACCACCGACACCAAGTAAACCATCAACACTGCAGCTGAAGCCAACAAATATTAATTTTCCAAAACTTAACGCAAGTCCAACACATGTAAGTAAATTGTATTATTTATGTAAATATTTTTCAAATTTATTNATAATCTTGCTTTCGTACGAATCGAAAATTATGAAATTTTCCTATCATTTTCTATACAAAAACTTAAAATTTTCGATTCGTACGAAAACCAGAATACGCCTCATTATTTAACAAATCTGTTGTCAAAGATTCGTACACTTCTACACCTTGTACAGTGCTTTACATCATAAATTGCATAAAGTTAAAGTCATTTTTGATAGGGTTAGCTTAATAGATCTATTTAGTACAACTTTACTGCCTTTTTACTTCTTTAAACCAATTAACTTTTAATATACACTTTTTGTGGTTACTCTTTCGCTAAGAAATAAACCCTGAGGAATCTTTTATAGTTTGCGTTTTTCTTTTGCATTTCTTCTTATCCAGACACATCACACGACACCTCATAGTGTTCATTCCTTGCCACACCACCGTGATCTGCTGCGGGATCGTGCCATGTACCGCGATCTGTATAGCAGTAGGGAGCGCGATCGCGATCGAGAGCGATATAGAGATCACTTACGCGACTATGATATGCGATATGAATATCGGGATCATGAGCGTGAACTCTATGAGAGAGAGCGTGATCGATTAAGGGATTTCGAAAGAGAAAGGTGAGTAATGTTTGAAAAATAATTGTCTAATATGGACATATATTAGTAAACTTTTAGAGGGCTGAAGGGTAAAATTAAGAAAATGTGAAATTGGAATGCTAAAATTTTTGCCAACAAAGAGATTTTAAATTGATATTGTCTTCGTATTACATATCGACACCTGAGTGGAAGATGGACCTAACTGGCAGCCTGTTCGAAAACGCCCTACCTTAAAACTTGATTGAAGAACGCCCTATCTCAGAATACGGTTCAAAAATGGCCTATCTCTCTTGAAAATGTGTTGAAAATGTGCTGAGATAGGGCGTTCTTCAATCAAATTCTGAAATAAGGCGTTCTTGAAAAGTTTTTTGAGATAGGGCGTTTTCGAGCTGGCCAGCGAGATAGGTCGATCTTTAACTCAGATATCGATATGTATTTAAGAAATATTGGGACGAGAGTCTGATTTTTTATATCTGAAGTGCGAAACAATCAGCTTCACCGCGTAAGTCGTAAATTAGACTAATTTGGACGACTCGACAACTCGACTCTCGAAAAACGACTTGCTTTCGACATAACCCTCGCAATGAAGATGATTAATAATATCATGTAGTGAAGGAGATTTAGGGGTGGAAAGTCTAAAATAGGAAATTATGTAAATTTTGACACGCCCTAATCTATATGCTCATGCATGTACTTGAAGCATTTAACTTTTCTGTGACAATAGCCTTTTACTATTATTGCTCACTAATATTTCATAGCTAATTTCTGGTATTTTCACTTCTAGACTGGAATACATAGCGCCGCTATCGTTTGAACAAGCGCTTGCTATGGGCAGAACGGGGCGAGTCCTGCCATCACCCGTTCTAAATGGCTATAAGCCAAAAGGTGGCTTTCACCCAAGACACTCCGATTCGGATGAGGAGGACTGGTGCTAGCAAAGGCTTTGATTGCGATTGCGTAATCGACGGGAACAGATCTGGGTATAGCATCAAGCCATATTTCCATCACTCTCTGCACCGGACTTAGACCATAATTTTGATACAATACCGTTGCAACAATTCACTGCTGCATCCGATACCGATTTAATAGAAACCACATTCATCGATACAGATTTAAGTGAAAATGCTGCCATAGCTGCTACAGCCGCCGACTTAGACGACATTAGTGGTGGTAGTGGTGGTGGTGGTGGTGCTGATGACGCTGCTGAATATTTGCGCATACGCGTCCGGGCGATAACAGAACCAACAATTTGTGATTTAGTTGATACAGGTCGGGGCGATCGCGGGAGGATGGTAGCCAAAACCAGGCCATTGTCATTGGTTATGCCACGCCATGAAACGGAATGTGCTATAGCGACTACGAGAATTTATTCCGCTCATGAGCTCGACCAACGGTATCAACAGCATACCGGTTATGCAACCAGTGAACCGCATATGCCGATGGCTTATGATCTGCAGCATCAGTACGCAACAGCAGCAGCAACAGCAGCAGCAGCAAAAACACAGCCTGAACAGCATTTGTATCATACGTTGTAAAACAAAAAAAAAAAAAATAGAAATATGAAGAAACTGCATACATACATACAAACATACATATTCGTACATAAAATCGGAAATTAAAATGTTCATCTAGAGTTTTCTAAAGGAAATGGAAATATTGAACTTAAAACGATATAAATAGTTACATACATACATACATATACNTACATACACACAATGTAGATATACATACATACATACATACATACAATTACATATGTATATGTAATAATAATATTGTAATAGATTGGGACTGCAATAGTTGTAGCTGATAAATTGCATAACATACATACATACATACATACACACATATACATACATGCAAACACAAAGCATACCTCCATACATACATACATACTACATAGGAAACTCCGCTAAAGTTAATTTTCTCAATATATGTAGGTAAACAAATGACATACATGCAAACATAGAATTATACGAAACCATAGCCAAAATATTTCTACCAAAAATATATAAATTTGTATATACATATGTATGTATAAGTATATAAAGACATATAAGTACATAGATACTGCCTTGTTTCTGTTAAAGTTTGGCCCAAAACGATATTGTAACAACAAACAAACACGCATACCTACAAAGAAATTCTAGAAAATTGTTAACTGCATACATACAGATTTGTTTCATATATAATTTGTTAAGACAATTTTAACTATGCATTAAAAATTTGTTAGAAGCTTTTAAACATAAAACATAAACACATACATACATACATAAATACGCGTACGCTTTAATTCAAAAGTCAGTAGTTTGAAGAGTGCTTCTAAAAGAAAAGGGAGCTTTTACTCTAGGAATATACATATTAAGCACACGCAAAGCTTTAAAAGACGGTGCGAGATTTTACTTGGGCTACTTACTGATCGTCACTATGTTATTTTCATAAGCTTGCGCGTAGAACTTTTTAAAGCTTTTTATACTTTTTTTTCCTGCAGACCAGCGATGGGCACTGCCTTCCCTGCCTATAAAGCTCTTTCAAGTTTTCTATACATTTTTTTTTGCGTGTAGAGTAAAGCTCTCTCTGCCCATCGCTGCTTTAAAAAGATTGGTTCGGTACTGATGTATGTATGAAGATCACTGATGCTTAAAGAGAGCTTTTACTCAGTGTGCGTCCATATGAAATCGAAAGAGAGCTTTGAAAAGTTCCGCTCGTGAGCATCGCTGATGCTTTATCTGAGCGAGCCTGTTCTAAATTAGCAATGATAAAAACACAGCTTGTAAGTAGAACCTTTTTAAGCTTCCTGTAAACTTTATATTCAGCCTCATTGCGTAAGTAGTAGGTAAGCCTAATTTGTACGAAATAAGTAGACGGCGCAAATTGTCGAAAAATATCCAGTGCTGCGAAGTTCTTCCATTTGAATGCACTGGTCGAGTCGAAATTTTTGGCAATGACATGCAATTTTCGATACGCACCGACTCTCGAAATACAGCGGGTTGTCAGACGCGCGGTTAGCTGCCGCTCTAAGCTCTATATACAATTTATATGTGGCTAGCACAAACCAAAAGCTTTCTCTGGCCAACATTGCTGTAAAGAGGAGAACGTTTCAATAGTCTCAAATACAAGCTGACATTGCAAAAGCTTCATTATAAAAAAAAATCATTCTGCGAACAAAGGGTTTAACATGTTTTGTATTCACCGTCGAAATTTCAAAATGACGTGCTTCTTATTTACTTAAAAAATGTAATGATCCAAATTGAAATGAAATTTATTTTTATAAAATTTTTCGCAAAATGTTGCCGATTTCACTGATCCTTGAACTCCGACCTCAAAAATGTTATTCGTTTTTCTCAAGCCCTATCCAGTAAACAATTTACGGATTAACACCAAAATCAAAAAAAAATAAGGAAGCAACGACTTGTTAATCCTTTTGGGGTAATAAACCAGCTTATGAATATGCGAAGATTACTACCTTTTTTATCGTTTCTGGGGTCAAACGAAGCTCGAAGGAATTCACCCTTTTTCCTTTGTTAGGATCTCAAAAGCAATGCTCGCCCTGATGGGCTTGTAATGTTAAAAATGAGTATAAAATGCTGTCGGTTCGCAAAGTAGCTATCTACTACAAATCTTTGGATGCTCCTATTTTGTATTGGGTAACTACTAGCGGATGCTAAATAAGAAGATCAGTAAACTCTAAATGTACTATTTATAGAAAGAAAAAAAGAGCAAGAGAAAATTAGCAAAGTAGATCGGTCGCCTTTCTTTTCCGTCTTTGGCAAATTCCTTTACTGATTAGCAAATACATATATACATACATGCATGTAAACATAAATGAATACGTACACACAGTTATACATACCCACAAACATACATAAACACATACAAACATAAATATTTGCATAAATGAAAATAAAGCAAAGAAAGTTTTCTTTAGCTTTCGTATTTTACTGTCACTTATGAAATGAATTAGCTTTTAATTAGTGCTTAAAGCGAAATGATTTTATTCGGTAAAACTAGGGTAAATAGTAAAATATATATGTAGGTACACGTACACACACATTTATAGGAAAATATGCAGCTTAAACACTCACAATCAATCACACTATCATACATACACAACAAATTTATGTAGTATATTAAAAACAGCAACGGGGATGAGGGGCCAAATAAATAAGAAAAAATAAAAAATATAGCAAGACTCGCTGAATTTCCTAACGGATGTGAATAGCAAAATGGGGGCATACACAAATATGTAGGGGTAATGTATTTTGAAGAACGCAAATATTTTTTGATTTTAATTTTCAAAACTGATAAATACACACAAAAGCATAACCACCACACTGTAGCTAGCAAAAATCACCATACTTACTAGTATAAAAATAATTTAAAGTAAGGCGATGCATGGCATTTTTAAAACTTTTCGAATGAATGTAGATAATACATATACAGACCCACACATACATTCATATTAGTGCAAATATACATACATACATATTTAACTAAATATGAACGAGGCAAATGCAAACGTTTTCACCAACAGAAAAATAATAAATTTTTACATTGAAGCCAAAGAAGGTAGCAAATTTTAAAAGTGTATGTAAACAAATGCAAAAGTTGAAGTGTGAATATAGGAAAGCAGGCATACATTCAAACTAAATTCATCAATACAACAAAAATGCAAGAAATAATTAAGAAAAAAAGTATGGAACAAGCAGCGCATAAGCACACGCTCGTACATAGGCACACCTCACATACATACAGGTTTATAGATAGATGAAAATTCTATTTCTTTTATTTAGCAACTAATTAATATTCATTGTCAGACTAACATACACACATACCGATTCATGAACATTGCGTACACCTCATAGCATATCAAGCATTAACGCATTGACAGCCAATTGGCCCACTCTAATCCTTTTACGCATACATACATACTTATGCATAAACATATGCATACATCCATACATATATCACTACATATTTACTTGCAAAGTTTACACGAAACGCATTACAAGGTACATTACCGCAAAATTTAAGAAATAAATAAATAAATAAAAAAAAAAACACAAAAAAAAAGTCAACTCGAACGTATGTAGTTAGTTTGGAAATAACTGATTCATAATAACTTGTAAATATTGAAATGTGTAAAAATTTACATAAATAAGAAATAAGAATCCGTTTATGAAATTAAAAGATTAAGCATATACAAACCAAAAATTTGGTGGATGAAACAGCGCACAAATAAATTATGAAGTCCCCAAAAAAGTAGAAGAGACAAAACAAAAAAACGATACAAAAGTTTAAAGGAAATCCCTAGAAAATTCGAAAAGCAAATAAATAATGAAACAACAACCAACACAGCACACACCTCTGACATAACCTTACACTATTTTAATTCTTTTGAATTTTATTTTTATTTTTTATTCTTTTAGATTTTCGGCTATTTGTTTTGTTGAAGGTGTGGCTCATTTTCTCCATTACAAAAATTTTCGAACATACCTTGTATGGTAGAAATGCCTAGATAACACCGTCAACAAAAATATTTCCAAAAATCAACGGTAGTTTTAAACCAGGTTGAAAGAAGTTTAGGAGTCGCTATCCCTCTAAGAGCCTTAGAGTGAAGCTCTGCGCTGCCTCCTTAATGGCCAACACATTCCTTTGATATGTATACACTGATGTGGTCAGAGAGTCGACATAACTATTCTCACTATCCAAGAAAACTGCTTCCCGACTCTGTTTTCAATATAATGACCATCTTTAGAAATATTTATGGCAATTGGCATTGGTTTGTTCTACTGTACCAGTCCTATGCTGTTCGTAATACAACTTTAGAGGTAACTCGAATCGGCTGAGGTTACTTAAACCATGAGTCATCTCTTGAAGCCTTACTGGTGCAATAACGCCAAACTCTCAAACTCTCGAGAAAGTCGAACAAGTGGAGAAACATGCAACACTTCATCAAAAGATTTGTATGTATATTTTGTTCATTAAATAAATAAATAAATATGTAGTTGGGTGAGTACCAGAGGCAGCAC
>NW_016175283.1:0-1347 GCF_001687245.7 Rhagoletis zephyria
TTGTTGCCAAGAAGTTGAGTAAAATGAGTACATTACAATTAAAAAAAAATAAAAATTTAATTTAGGATTTTTTTTGAGTATGCAATTTTGTAGCCCATTAAATTTGAGTATAACACAGAGCAAGTGTTAAGCTACTGCAAAATTGCGTTGATTTTTAATATTGTTTATGCTCACGGCTTCTTGCACTTTTTCCTTATCGCTGAAAATGCCTAAAACCGTTTTCAAAGAGAATTTNAAAAATTGTTGCCAAGAAGTTGAGTAAAATGAGTACATTACAATTAAAAAAAAATAAAAATTTAATTTAGGATTTTTTTTGAGTATGCAATTTTGTAGCCCATTAAATTTGAGTATAACACAGAGCAAGTGTTAAGCTACTGCAAAATTGCGTTGATTTTTAATATTGTTTATGCTCACGGCTTCTTGCACTTTTTCCTTATCGCTGAAAATGCCTAAAACCGTTTTCAAAGAGAATTTAAAAAAATATTAACGGCAGTTTTGCAATCGCTTAAAACTTCCACTTTACTATACTAAAATTTAATGGGCTATAAAACTGCATATCCGAAAAAATTCGAAAAAAGTTTAAAAAATTTGTAAATTGGTAATGTACTCATTTTACTCAACTTCGGTGTAAAAAAAAATTCATAACTCGAATCATTGTAGAGTGCACCCCATAACATTATACTTAAATATTGTGCAATACTCAGAGCTACTATTGTGATTTTTTCCAATTTTTTTGAAATGGCATATTTTTTTTATCAAAAAATTAGTATATGGAAAATTTTTCAAGAAAAAAATTAAAAAATATTTTTTTTTTTTTGGGAGTTTTGATGTGTGTATGTGTGATTTTATCGATAAAAACGTTTAAATTGCGTATGCATGTTCACTTTGAGCAAACTGTGAGCACTGGTTGGGGAAATCTTCGGTAGATTGGGCAAATCGCTAATTGGCCCCAATTGGGCCAAAATTAGAGGCCAATTGGGAAACAATTTTGGCTCTGATCGGGCAGCCTTAAAAAATTTCCAGCAAGGAAATTTTTTCATAATGGGCAACAATTTTTGTGCCCGCAACTGGCACGAAAATCTGCTAGCATCATATAAGTGCATTTTCAGAAAAAAAATCATAACTCGAAAACGACGAATTTTAGCATATTGCTACTCGTACTGAAAATTGCTTATACTATTCCCTAATAGACAAAAAAGTTTGAGAGAAAAAAAAGATGTGGCAATTTGAAAAAAAATCAATTTGAAAAAAAAAATTTTTTTTGTTTATAAACAATAATTAGTTATTAATAAACAATTACTGATGTTTAGTTCACTAGATCGATTCAGTAGATCAATATCTGCAATT
>NW_016175283.1:1726-10162 GCF_001687245.7 Rhagoletis zephyria
AATACTAAGTTTGAAAACCACTTTCCCAAACAAATAATTTCGACTGCATGTCTGCTATAAAAATAATTTTCTCTACTAAATACAACGCTAATAAAGCAACGCCCAGCATGTTGAGGATATGTCCTGCGGGCATTCATGCTGTTTCAGACAACAATAATAAACAACAGTCTCGTCACATATGCTTGCATGTAGACAATGGGCAAGTACAATATACCACGCTACTTATAAGCATTAAGCTTAGTTATAATTTTTTTGCACCAATTTGGAGCTCTCAAACAAGTTATTGTTTTATTGACCCAAAGTTATGCCCAAGGGTGTTATTCAATGTGCATCACTCAGTTTTGTAATAAAAACTTAATACGTACACATATACATATGTATGTATATCCTATTAGATTAGATTAGACCCTGCAGAAAAAAAAGAACCACTTTAAGTTAACTACAAAAAGTTAACCTGAAAGTGGTTTAAAAGTAAGGCAGGAGTTATGCTGACGTAATCACAAGCAAAAAATGGAAAATGTGTACATGCCCTGCAGAAAAAAATTATCAATTGATTAAAATAACCAACTTGTAGTAAGCTTTTTTCGGGAAGTTCGATAAATAACTAACTTTTAACTAGCTATAACAAAACTAACTTTAAGTTAGTTGTAAAGTCGTGCAAAAGTCTTGCAGACGTTATCGGGGGTTTGCTTTCTATTTAAATATCCACACAAAAATTACTTTCAATAAATTTTTTTTCTGAACTACGCAGGTTCTTTTTCATATTCAGGACAAATTAAAGGAAGATCGAAATTTTACATTATCATTTTGAAGTTATGTCTGACGGTNGCGCAGGTTCTTTTTCATATTCAGGGCAAATTAAAGGAAGATCGAAATTCTACATTATCATTTTGAAGTTATGTCTGACGGTGCTCGAATATCGGACCACCTACAGCAGAATATGTAAACAACTATGAAATGTAACAAAATAAGGTACATAAATAAATAAATAAAAAAGTAAAAAAAGAAAAAAAAATTGCTTGTTTTTCTTATTGATATTTATGCCCAAAAGTAGCTAGCTACAAGTTAGTTGACATCTAATGCAGAGGAAACCAGTTCTCACTATTTTGCGGCCCTCGCCCTTCAAAAGTAGTTAGTTACGGCCAAAGGAAATAGTTAATAAATAGTTACCACTAGTCGACTGCTAGTTAGTTCATAGTTAGCTATAAACTAGTCCCATTTCCTGCAGGGTATGTATAGGAGTATGAGGTATTATTTAGCTACAATAGAAATTAGTATGCCCTTTACACGAGCACGTATTTAACTTTAGTGTGCCCAACCTAGTACCCTCGTACCCATCGACATATATTGTTTCAAATAACTTTTTTCTTAGACACAATTCTTAAGATCCTCCCGGATCCTCACGATTTGGCTGATTTTATTTAGAAAATGTATTTAAATTATTATTTATTTCTTTTCAGCTTAGCAAGTTTTTAATTAGAAAAAATGTTCACAAATAGTCCAACCGGAGTACCCGGGTATCCACTTACAAAAAAGGTGGAAAGATGTATTAATAAATAAGGGTTAACAAGTAATATTGACTTTTAAATGTTACTTTATTTAATGAGGCAATAAAAATAATAATAAAAATAATATTTATGCCGATTTCATTTCTACCGAAAAATTCAACCTCCTCTTTGCCCGTTTCCACTTTTTTTTTTTTGTTTTTTTTTATGCAGAATGACAGATAATGCGAAACTATATTCATATTTCGACTTTCCTGAACAATTTCAACAAAATAGACTTGTCACATTTTCACCTTAAGGTAACGATATGCAATATTGAATATTTGACATAAAATATTATATTATATTCACTAGAATATATTACATGCATTATTAAAACGGCTGGAATGTGTGAGCCGCCAATACAATGGCAAAAAAAGAATGTATAAAAAATTTATGCAATTTTTCTAGTTTTGCCTATTCTCTGAATTTTAATATACTCTCATAGCTTCATGCTTGCCTGTGTTGTTTGCGGTAACATTGAATATTATTGCCTTTGGTAGCTTTATGTTATATAAATAAATGACAACTCATTACAGTATGCATAATATCAAGGACATTTTAGCGGTACATACATACATACATACATATATGAACAGGAAATGTGTAAATGTAAGAGATTCTAACTAAAGCTAGATAAAAGAGAATATATCAGATCCTGTGTTTGATTTATTTTTTGGTTAATAAAAATTTGGTGACTGATTTTGTGCACATACTCGTAAATGTATGTAGAATAATTAATATATGTTCATATCTAATATATCTACTGATATATTCATACTTAGACTTTATGCCAAAGCAATAAATTTTTTTCTCATAGTTCCATGTACGCCTCGAAGCCGATATTCGGTTCTCTGAGATCCTTTTCGGGTTTTTCTGGAATGGGTTTTCAGTTCTTTTTAGCTTTTTTTTAGGTTATTCTAAGAACATTTTCCGGTTTTTCTGGAACCGTTTTTCGGGTCTTTTGGAATCTATTTTCGGTTCTTCCGGAAGAGTTTTTCGGGTCTTTTGGAATCGAGTTTCAGCTCTTCCGGTACCATTATTCTATTCTTTTGGAATCGAATTTCGGTACTTCCGAAATGCCGTTATTTCACTTAAACTACTTACTGTTCCTTTCGAAATCGAAAAGGGCGACAGATACAAATCCGTCATCTTTGTGACTCCCACAGCAAGTAGCTGAGACGTTTTGTCTAAAGAACAGTCTATGGGCATAGGAAATGGTGAAACTATTCCATTGTTGGTTTAAATCGTCCTTAGAGCGTTTTTCTAGTTAATTTTATCCATGCTGATGATAGATTTGAATAACGTCGAAATAGCGTCAGTTCGTTCCTTGGTAACCCTCGCCCAGAAAAACTTTGAGACTCACCCGTTTATTTCAGTTAATCCATAGGCCAGTAGTTGCCCAGTAGATCAAAAATTGCTCATTGTAGGAAGTTGTCCATCTCGTTGATTGGCATTTCGTAGCCGTTTCTTACCATTGCATCCAGGAAACTAGTAGAGAGAAGCCTTGACGTGACTGGCTGATGATAGCGATTTGCAACACTTCCGCACAATTCTTAACTTGACTACTTTGCGTCCTAGCACACTAAATGCCGTTTGCCTTTAAATGAATATAGTAACTTCCTCTAATAGACACTTTCTAATGCGTATAGAACAATCAGCCTTCTCTATGGCAAAGTTGTCCACATGAAATACACTGCAGTCATCAGATAGCCAAATGATTGCCTGATCTCTAGGTCGTTCTAATAGAAACCCGAGCCAACTACTTTTACTGGTAAAGATGTTATTACTTACGCGACCTACTCTCCCTTAGCTGGAAATCCTATAAGAATCCTGAAGAGGAAATCACATGAATATTTAATGGGATTAGTGCCGACATACATAATATGTACCAAGCACTAAGGAAGACCATGACCAACCCCAATTATGATTGGTTTATCGCTACTGCTTTTATGAGATTAAGCATCGTTACAAATATAAAATTACCTCCCTGAAACCAAGGATGTTAAGCAAAATTTTAATTAAAGATTACTAGACAGCAAAAAGATTTACTTGAAATGGAGAAAAGTCGCAATTTACTGAAGCAAATTTGATCAGTTTCATTGAATTCAGGCTTCCAAAAATTTTAATTACTTTCAACACGCAGATGTACATAAACGCAGCACGTAAAGCCTTGAATATCTCAGCTCATGGCGCATTGATAAAATAAATTGATGATAAAATGCATTTTTTAATTTCCTCAATGATGAAACGAGTATTATAAAAGTTGTTCACAAATACACTTACACAACACTTACCAGCAAATATCTGCATGGATGTTCGATTATTTGTAAGTTTGTGAGTATTCGAATTCGCAGAATGCAGCAGATATTTTCGGTAATATGAATATTTATCTATTTATGTACATACATGTGCGAAACTTTTAAATTCCCTTTTGAGTTCAATAAGGGGGATACTAGCTGAAAGAAATATAAAAAAAGTCATGCTACAAATAATGAAAAAGCTATTATTTGTTAAGGTGTAAGCTTATGACCAAAGCACTGCTACAAGCAGTACATTCGCTTAACCCTAGACACCTAACATTTGCCGACCTTCTATAAAACCTAACCATTCGGCGCTTCAACGAACACTTGTAAGACACTTTTATATGAGAACATGTTTTTTTTTTTTAAATTGAAATAACAAAAGTAACAAAAAACAGGCTTTTCTTCTTTTGCGTATGTACATTTTAATTCTTTAAATATTTTGAAAATGTGTAAAAGCAAGTAATTGTTGAGCAAAAAAAAACCGACTTCAATTCTCATATAAAAAATTTAAGATTATTGATCCAATGATCGGATCTAAACCAAATTAGGGGACCTTTCCTTTAAAAACTGAATTATAGAAATCGGTTAATGTGGTCCAAAGTTATGCGGTAACATAGATAAAAAATAAATAAAATAAAAATATTTCGACGAATTGATAACGTCCTCCTTTTTTGAAGTCGGTTAAAAAGTAAGTACGCCTGGGCCACATTGCAGAACTTAAACTTACCTTACATATCTAGTTTATCTCGTAACCAACATACATATATCATTACAGATGCAATATAATGTATTAGTTTACAGATGTAACATAATGTTACAAGCTTATGGATATTTTTTTTCTTCTTATATCTTTATCTCTACCTCTACCCTTTTCGTACTAATGTCGATAGAATTATCGATAAAAATATCATTAACAAAACCGATAAAAATATCGATAACAAACCCGATAAAAACATCGATAGCAAAATCGTTAAGTATTCCAATAAAAAAATCGATTATAATATCGATAAAGATATCGATAACTGTATCGATAAATATGTTTATAAATATATCGACAAATTTGTTCATAAATATATCAATTACTATCGTTTTTATGTCGATAAATTATTAATAAACGAAATTAACAAAGTCAATTATTATATATAACGAAAATTCCGAAATAAAACGAAAATTCCGAAATGGTCTCAAGAGAGACCATAATTGTCTTGAAAATCTTGATTTTGTCCCAAGAATTCCGAAAATCCCATTACCTTTATATTAATCTTCCTTCTTTGGCTTCATCTTTTTCTTAATATTTGTCTTTATTTTTAGCTTTATGTT
The DNA here is from genome assembly GCF_001687245.7 of Rhagoletis zephyria. Lineage (NCBI taxonomy): Eukaryota > Metazoa > Arthropoda > Insecta > Diptera > Tephritidae > Rhagoletis > Rhagoletis zephyria. The sequence goes on from NW_016175283.1 coordinate 6,897, forward strand.
TGTTATTTTCTTCATCTAAAAATTACCCTACACCTTTGCCCTTGTGTAAGTAAAATGTTTAAATATACCTTAGTTTTCATTTTTGCCTTTATCTTTATACATCGTGTCTACCTGGAATGATATGGCTGGCTATCAGACCAGTTGCCAAAGAGTTTCCTCCTCTGCTTAGTATAAAGAGCTCCGTCGATCTTTTCAAATCCCATTACGGCCCAATGCGGATCAGTTGGACACGCTCATATTTGTTTTATGCCCAGTTTAATTTAATTTCCAGCTTTTACCGCCTTAAAAATAGCAACTTTTTTTTCATGAAATTAAATTTTCGTGAAAAAAAATTAGATCGCTAAATTTTATTCCCAGAAAGTGGTCCGAGAAGATANGCTTCGTGAAAAAATTAGATCGCTAAATTTTATTCCCAGAAAGTGGTCCGAGAAGATAGAAAAAATGTTGAAGAAAATTAAAAAAAAAAAATTGCAAAAGTATTTAAAATATTTAGGGTCTTATTCTGTATCACGAACGATAGGCAAAACGAACGGTTCGCCTGCAGACGACAACCTCTCTGATTGCGATTTTAAACTCTATCGGTCGCCTTCGTCTTGCTTTTTATACATTATGTTCCAATGGTCTCGGTTGCGTTTAAACAGGCTAAAATGATGTCGCCGTACTAATTTTTGAAGCATTCCTCTGCAGACGAATCGTTCGTGTTGCCTATCGTTCGTGATACAGAATAAGGCTGTTAATTTCTTAATACGATTTAGTACAATTTTCTAAGCAACTTTTATTAAAAAGTGAATTACCCAAGCATGTATTATAAAATTTTCATTTTCAAGGGATTGGACATTTCCCTCCTTTTCCAACTTTATTTCGTGAGGCAACCTAATCTACAAAATTTCGATTTGGCTGTTATGTGTTACTTGCAACACCATTGTCAAAACTTCAATGTCATTTAAGCTTTGCATAAAAGCAATCACACTAGTAGATATATGTTGATGTTTGTGTACGTGCAAGGCTTAACGCTCTTGGCTGTTTGTAAAATGATTTAAGCATTAACTACAATAACTCATACATGCAGCACTTTCATACGCTCCGAGCTCTTGTNCCTTGGCTGTTTGTAAAATGATTTAAGCAGATTGAACTACAATAACTCATACATGCAGCACTTTCATACGCTCCGAGCTCTTGTATCCTGTGGGAAAGAGGCACTAATGCCGAACTGGTTCAGTACCAGAGAATTTAGAACCAAAACTTGTGCGCGTTAGTTCTCTTTTGCATGATAGTAACTGGTGAATTTAACATTGCAATGTCCAACGAAAAGTTAATTATCCCCCACTGCATCCATTTTTCGATAGTTCCGAACTGATTCTAAATTCGACAGAGGTGATGTATTTAGTCCAGTTATAAATTCGACTTACGAAAAAAGTAACATAAGATTAAATTTGCTTGAATAGTTGAGTATTTGAAAACACGTTTACAAGCCCTTTGACTGTATCAGCTTAGTCATTCATCTGCGGTTACTTGGATGCACATGTGGGGTATATCGAGAAATGACTAGGAATAAAGATTTTGCAGGCGAACTATTGCTCGAAAGAGCAATTTTTGTTCGATATCGTTCAACTTTGTGCGTAATTTCCAATGACAGGAATGAAGAAATATTTTTAGTGCTTAATTTTTGTTCATCGATAGGGAGCTCTGCTTTTCAATTCCGTCACCCATATTGATCCACTATTGACTAGTCGCCATTTACTCAACTTCATACCAGTTTTAAACGAAACACTCGTTTTCTAAGTAGGTACAACGCAGACCTGCGCACATTTGTGTCCTACGGCAGCATTGTTGTCACATTGTTTCATTACAAACGAGCTGCTCCTTTATTTTTGTTCGTTGCTGACTTTGTTTTTGTTATTGTTTATTGTTCATGCTTGATGCCTTAGGGCAGTGCTCGTCAAACTTTTGAGTGTGACGGACCGGCTGCAGTTTTTCTATTACGTCGGGGACCGGTACCTTTTTTCATTGATTATTTTTCGTTTACAATCATCTCATATATGTATTAAAATTTGTTTAAATGAATTTCTTTATTAGCCGGGTGTCTATATATGACCTATTACCATTTAATGATAGCAGATATTAGCGATTTTTTATGAATGTTTAACAAATTTAAGTTGTTTTTATTATACAAGTTGTATATAGCCTCATTAAACAGTAATACAAAACATCACAAATGTAATAACTGTAAAGTTATAATAATAAGACAAATTATAAGCAGTGCCAGTGTTGTTAGTTAGAAGCAAGGCGTCTTAATAGAGGTGATAGCAAATGAACAGCTGATCGTTAATTTGAACAGGTGATTTTGTGTTGGAGATGTCAAACTAGGTTACTTTGCTTTGTTCGTTTGTGTGTTCGCTTGTGTTTTGACTTAATATTTTGACATCTCGGACGTGAAATTTCTAGTGCTACTACCATGTAGATAATTGTACCATGGTTAGAAGTGTGGAGTATACATATAGTCGTATATGTATATATAATCGTTTAAAAAATCGTTGTCCATTTCGCGACGCCCTTTGCGGACCGGCGACTTATGGCTTACGGACCGGCACCGGTCCGCGGACCACCACTTTGACGAGCACTGCCTTAGGGTATAACGAGTGTCTCTGTGGTATGCGCCCTCCTTCTTCACTCTTAATGGCATTTTATTTTTCTTTCGCTTCCAGAAAATTGAAGCGCTGGCAGCTGTTTGTTGCTATTAGTGATGTTGTTTTTTTTTTGCATAACATAAGCGAACGTAACACGTTCGGTATTTTTGTATACACCAAGCAGTGGTGCAAAATTAAATAAGTGATATTGACACCTGATTCGTTTTGAACATATGAATTTATTAGTGATTGTCATTCGTTGACTAACGCAATGTGTTAGTAAAACCTCCCTAGTGAATTTTCTGGTAGAGCATAATTTTTGGATATCTTATGCAAATATATTTAAGTATTTATCTAGATTAGTGAATACTCGATGCTGTCAGTAATCGCGCTTCCATTAAAAGCTTATCGAAATAAGTTATTTATAACTCGGTGTCATTGCCTTGTCACATCATTGTTTACTGGTTGATTAACTACGCAATTACTCAGAAATATATGAAGCATCAATTTGCATGCACCAATTGTTTAACGGTTCATACTACCTGCTGTTTGCTATTGATTATTGTTGTGCTCATCATAATTTCCATGACAATGGTGTTAATTATGTATGTACAATAGGGCGGGTCAACATTTTTTTTT
>NW_016175284.1:0-10162 GCF_001687245.7 Rhagoletis zephyria
TATTTATTTATTGCATAGTAATCTAGAAATAAATACTTACATACGCACAGTACTACGTTAGGTTAGGTAAGGTTAGATTGCTGCGATCGTCTGTAAGACTTACTTAGGCACAAGGCCCATTTTGATACCGCAGTTGAGGTGAGCAACTCCCAGTTCCTCCAAAAACCATTTTTAGTCGCGCTGGATTTTTTTAATATCTCTGATTTCCACGCATCTAACAAGCTACCGAGGAATTCTCTACCTAGAGTGGAGAGTCTTCGTCTGGATAGATCAGGGCACTGGCAAAACAGGTGCAGATTGGTTTCCTCCTCCTCTTGATCTTGACGACTGCTATGGAAGTCCTATAATCGTACGCCTCGTCGATAGGTATGCTTGCCAGTTAGGCAGTGTCCTGTTTTAATAGAAACCAAAAAACTTAGATTCTGCTTATTGAAGCTCAGTAGTAGGCCATCTGTCGTTCGTTGCTTTAGTGAGCTCTCTCGAATAACTAGCTCGCTAGTTTGTATGGATATTCCTATTTCATCATTTATATCCTCAATAGGCAGTAAGTGCCAAATCACGCAAGTTCATTGGGCGAAATGACTTAGCCATATCGCGGCTTTGCAAGGCTACCATGAAGCTTGTCGACTGCTTCGTAAGGGATTTGATTGTCGCCTGGATCTCAGTGGAAACGTACATTTCAGCTTAAGATATCACATTTTATCAGTTTTGTGGCCCTGTTTGTTGCCATCATATCTGCCAGTAAGACACTACAGTGGTCCGAAAGACGAAAGCTTATCGAGATTTCCAGGTGTGCGGACACCCAACCTTTCCCTCGAGCTTTGAGCCATCTATGTATACATGGATGGACTCACCACTCCTTAGAGCATCTCGTTTCCCCTCATATGAATTCTCGCAACGCATGGGACCTGTTTGACATGTCAGTCTACCGAAAGAAAGTTCAGTAGCACATACAGTGCCTTAGAAGGTGTTGTTCTCATAGCACCAGTTATGAGTGTGGACGCAAGCCTTTTTCCATCCACCTCATTTTTTTTAAATATACGGTGATAGAGAACTGATTCAGTCTTAATGTAGTCTGAGGTTTTGAACTGATAGTTAGAGTTAGTAAAAAAATTACGTATATCAAAGTGCTTAAATGCTGCTCTGTGGAACGCTGGATGTCGCTAACAAAGAATTAGAGTTCATGTCGTCGACAACGAATATACAATTTCGATGCTGAAGATAGGATTTTGTCGAAGATAAAAATATTGCATGAAAACCAAAACTAGCTAATTTAAAAATAAAAATTGAATAAATGGTTTTGTCGAACACTTTTGAGAAGTCCGTATATACAGTGTCGACTTGAGGACGGTCTTTAAAAGAAGACATACAAAACGCAGAACAAATTGCTACCAGGTCTAAAACCACACTGTTAAGCCCCAATCAACTCGTTGACGGTGAGCTTTAGCCTTTCAGACAATATGCATTTCCAGCATCCCCCATCTCTCCTCAATTCCCTATATCGATTCCGCATAGTTCGCGTTGCGCCCGATCACAGTGTAGCCCTGTAGGCGACATATTTTTCTAAGCAGCATAACAGTTTTTCTTTCTTTCTCGCTAAAGTCCCAATACTTCTATCGGTTTGTTGAAGAGTACTCTCAGAGAACAGGCATGAGAGTCTAGGGTTGTAGGCTTTCCACAAAGAACCTTCTTAATCGCTTTTTTTTGCTGCATACGGACTCCAGTATATTTGGCCTGAAAATAGCTAGTGATACGAGTCGGTGTTATGTACGTCTTCCGATCGCACGCACGCCTAGGCTAATGGAAAAGTGTTTTCCGCCTAACTCAGCACTTGTTTTTCGATCTGGAGACGGTCATGCCGCTTGATGAATCTCCTTATGCTAAAACCTAGTCTCTGGTTTAAATAGCGATATTTATGATCCGATAGGTTCATACGGATATATTTTAAATACGCTTGCATAATTGTACATGCTGACTATTAAAGAAGCAAAACATATTTGCATATGTACCAAAAAACGATTCACAAAATTTTTATACATTTTTAACCTATTAAACTTTTGAAAATTTTTATTGTAATTTTTTTCCACATTTTTACGTCCTTATTTATTTTTTACTCCATTTTCAATTCACTTTTTTGTCACGTGAAATTTTTATCTAATTGCATTTAACGGCTAATTACACCGGAAACGTCAGCCACTTGCGGTCAACACAAATTTCTACTTTGCTTTTGTAAGGTGTTTTACGTCGATCACTCCACATCAAACACTCGCCATCATAAATTATCATTTAGTGCTTTTGGCAAATGGTGAATATGTTATGACATTTCACTTACGAGTAGGACAAACGGAAAGAGATCATAAGAAACCCAAGTATTCATAGCTCAAAGAAAATCAAGACAATTTCGGAAATTTTGCGATGCTTTCATTTTTTAAAGAATCAATTAGCATAACGAATTTGGCATAATATTTAAGCTAAAATTAATGTAGTTTGACGAAAAGTTTTATTTGAAAAAAAAATATGAGTTAAGTATTCTTTTTATTATCTGTTTAGGCAAGTGAAATAAAATTAAGGTAGGTGGGAAGTGAATACTAAATTTTTAAATATTTTTTAAAGTATAAAATGCATACTTGTTTGATGAAATAAAGGTTTTAGCTAGAATAATTAAGGTAAAGGCAATAAATATAGTACTTATACACCGGTCAAAATAATTATTCACAATATTGACAATGTTTTTCATAATAATTTGTTCCTTAATTTTTCATGAATATTGTAAAATAAACCGAATATTATTTCGATGTGTATTTGTATTGAATATCCCATTTATTCTTTCCCCAAGTCCCTAGGCAATCGCTAAACTAGCCGTTTTGGACCACCAACAATGTGATGTCACACACTCTATGTATGTACATACGCAATGTCATTTTGTTTGGGTGCATTGCACAGGAAAACCAAAAACAAATACCAAAACCATTTTTTGCACAAAGAAGTACTAGACAAAGCTGCAGAAACTCAAAAAGCGGCAGAAAGACAAAACAAATCACTTAACGGCAGGCAGCTGCCAAACGGCTGGTTGCATAAATAAAAGTAAGCAAAAAACCACAATGCCACACAACAACATGATCCCTAGATTATATCTAGAATTGCCTACATTTTGTGGCGCGCTGTGTGGCAAGCAGCAGAAGCTTGGCCGGCCGAAAGAGCACACTACCCACTAGCTGGTCGGCGGTCGGTTGCCTGACCGCCTTAGCGTTTAAGTGGCATCGTTAGCACTTTGTCATGCATAGCCAATTGGCAGCGTTGACACTTTGGTGCCCAAATTGCGGCAACACTGCTCATACAAACATACACGCCAATCGCATAATACTCACACTCACTCCTAAGTAGTTGGTCTTCTGAAAGCCGCTGCCGCTGTACTGCCACATGTAAAATTCCATGTGCATATCTAGTACATACATACATATGTCTGTATGTATTCTCTTGTAGATAATAACATTGACTGATGGATGCTGCCAACAGTGGACATTGTTGCACTTAGTTGCTCTTCCAAATAATGTTGTGCATAAATGTGTATATGCCTGTATGCATGTAGGTACAAATACCCCCAAGAAAATACGACTCGTCCGTGGCGGTTCCGGGATCAATCGTAAAGGCGCATGCGACAAACTAATATGTAACCCTCTTGATCTCTTCATATGGAATGAACTGTTTCCTTTTGTTTGAGCATGCCTTATAATTTTCCTGTTGTTGTTGTGGTAGCGGCTACAACAACCCCGCCCAGCACGGTTAGTTCCTCAGTCATTGTCGTCAATCTCTACTGGCGGTAGCCCCAGGAAGCGTGCAGCCTCGACGGGGTCTGTACATAGGCGCAGCTGAGTTAGTGAGGTGGGATTCAGAAGGCATGCGAAGAGATGCTGTAAGGCATGGCGCGACTCTCCGCATGCCGGGCATTCTTTAAGAACATCTTCGTTTACTCTGCTCAGGTATGAGTTCAACCTGCTGCAGTAACTAGAGCGCAGTCTATTGTGGTCCGAGTCTCCCGAGGCAGACGAAGTTCTGTCTCGTCCACATCTGGTGGTTGTGTGCCCAGAACGGCATTCACAAGTCGGGAGTCTACATAACTCGAGACTGCTTCTCTATGAATGCCGTTAAAGGCCTGACGATAAGTTGTCGGCTTCAGAGGTTGTTTGATGAACCTCTGGACTTTGTCCGTCAGTTCGCAGAGATGCCTTGTGACGTGCCTGTGCGAAGGCTCTTCTGCAAGGAGTTGTCTGACGACATCAAAGGCCATTGGCTATTTTGCGGAAAACGCCATAGAAACAACAATAACCAATAAGGAAATAGTTAGCTATCTTCAAAGAAAATATATATGTAGATCATGTCAAGTTCAAGTTCATGATCAAGTTAATTTATAGTTGGATACATTTCCTGCAGGGTAATTAATCTCCATTTACACGGGTATAAGGGTATAGGCCCGTCAGAATGGGTACTTGTACGTCAATAACGGAAAAGTATGCGAAGGAAGTGGCGCACGTAACGTAGAGATACGCCACAATGAAGGTATTGCATCTGCAAACAAAAATCAGCTGTTCCTTATGGGGGTTTACACAAGTCAATTTTGCAGATACAATAGCAAAACATTCACACTTTTTTTTTCTAATATATTCACACTTCTCTTGATTTATTCGTCACTATCTTTGACTTTTCGAAGACAGTTTATTGTCTGGACGCCCACTTTACTCAAACAATGTGACAATTAATACATATTCTTAATTGTCTTGCCTTGTGTAAACGCAGGGTTACACAACTGTCAGCAGTGACGGACTTACGTCCATCAAAAGTTGAGTATTGGCCAACGTTCGTTGGGTCCGTCGACGCAATTGTTGCCAACCTGACGCTCTCTATGCCAACACACACACATTCTACTCAACTGTCAGTTTCATCCTTGAGCAGGACGTACGTAAAGTACCCATTCTGACAGGGCTATTAGTTCCATCGAATTAATACTCAAATTTACCGCAGGGAGACTAAGCCGGGACTACTCTCTTTAGAAGCGAGCCGCATAATTTTTTGCATAGTATGCTTGCAAAAATGTATGTATGCGCTTGTATTTTGGGCAAGTAAGCAACTACTCTATGTTGCTACTTAGGTGGCATTTTATACTTACACATCGAAAATTTATTGTAGTAAGGCAATGGGGTATGTAAAAACCATTTTGATGAATTAAAATAATTGTGTGTAATTTTTAAGTCTGTAATTAAATAAATCGCTCAGAATTTTAGTTTTATTAGGCTTTTTTTACGAGGAGGAAGCATCGAAAGCCTCACCCCGTCCATGTGGGATTTTAACCCGAACTAAACCTCCTACCCTCAGAATACCGATTCCCCCGGTACTACCGTCAAGTATTTCGTAGGAAGGCAGTTTAAGCATTAGTCTCAAAGTCCATTACTGTCTGGATGCAATACGTTAGTTGTCTCTGCTTGCCTCCACTGTTAATATAATTTCGGAAAGGAGCCCACACCTTTCGGATCTGTAAGCCCGCACCCACCCAATGTTCGTTCCTAAGTCTGGGATCGTCTGCTTACGTGCATTTTTCGCCTTGCCTCGCTTCGGTGTTGCGGAGTTGCTGCGACACTGGTTGCGGGTGGTTCTGACAAAATATTTTTTTATTTTAACTTTTATTTCAACATAGATTGATTAAAAGAAAAATACTGACAAAAATAAAATATTTCACACAAACAGTGTTGAAATTTTGAAATTCCTGCCCGTAGTTTGTTTGTAAGTCAAATATTAGTGGCCATTGTGCTAATATGATTGCACGGCCGAGTAATCATAGTCAACTTATGTACAATAGTTGAAAAATTAAAGCCGCACCAAATTTTGACAAGTTTTAAAATATGTATTATTTTTGTTGTTATTTAATTTTTGTTGGTTTGGCAATTTTAAACATTTTATGTGTATATTTTAAACATCTCATGTTCAAAAATCGAAATTGAGCATCTTATATGAACGTATATTTACTCAGGTTTTGGTTGAAAAATAAACACTTTTCAGTAGTAGTTTTACATCCACTTTTTAGCGTGTACTTAATTATGACATTAGTTCTTACAACTGCAATAAAATTTTGATCTTTTGTCGCATATTTTTCGCTGTAATTCGTAAAAAAAACATACATTTATTTTTTTAAGGCGCTAACACATAAACAGATGTACGGACTACATTAATTGTTTTTGTTGCCATTTTTATGTTTTGTTCATGTTGCATTAATTGCTGTTGTGTAAAAATTTTGATTTTACTGCAGCGAGAGGGCTGCTACTTCTTGGGATGCCATCATTTGCTAACAACAATTGGGAATTGCGCCAAATGCGAAATTTATGTTTTCTTCTTAGCAACAAACCAAAAAAAAAAAATAAAAATATTACATAAATGAACAATACGCACAACGTAACTAAGATCGTAAATTTGGTCTAAAGCTTGTGTGTGCAAAATGCAAGTTTTCTTTTATACTGTACGTAACTTAATGTAGTTTATAGATATACATTTGTGGGCAGCTGATTAAGTCAAGTGAAATTTTGACTAGTTTTGACTATTTTACAACGCTTTTATCAACTTGCAATGTTGTGTGTCCAGACCACCATTTATATTATCTATAGCAATCGTATTTATGGCAAAGTCTAGAAAGAAGACTCTGGATGTCGCCACGCCAGATGAAGTTATATATTGCGCCTAAAAATATGCACTACATACGCTACAGCGAAAATGGACGACACGCCATTTCTTTAAAAGAAATTAACTCCTGCTATATGCATGTTTGTACATTAGGGTGGTCCAAAAATGCATGGGAAAGAGTAAAGTCGCAATTTTCATGCTCTCACCCCCTAGGAATGCTCCATACTGAAAAAAATTATACCCTTATTTTTTATTTTGAAATCAAAAAATATTTAGAGGTCGCTCAAAGCGCCCGAAGTTTTCCATGTATACATATGTATGTACATATATACTCAAAGTTAGCACAAAACATTTTGCTTGCATAGTCGTCTGTTCTCTTTTCACTGAAAGTTGACTTATTTTCATTGCAAAATTTTATATTTAGTAAAATAAAAAGTTCTTAATATACCACGCTTTTATAAATGGACTAAAAATTAGAAAATAATATTTCTCAGTCCCATAGAATTTGTTTTGATAACTTCTGATTTAGAAGTTTTAGCAAAAGTCAGTATAAATAATTTATGAGATTGAAAATGAAAAGTGTGGGGCGCAAGTAATAGACCTGAATTGATATGAAGGGTAATGTATGTATGTATGTATGTAGATATATGAACAACGACCGATTAAAATCGATCTCAAATTTGCACTTTCTCTGTAGATATTTTAGGTCTATGTTATGTAGTTTGTCTATTGTCAATTAAATTATAAATGGTTTATAATAATTTTTGAAAATTTCTAAATCAAACGTTATCAAAACAAATTCTATGGGACTGAGAAATATTATTTTCAAATTTTTAGTCCATTTATAAAAGCGTGGTATATTAACATTTTATTTTTTATTTATTTTTTCTTTTGTTTATTTAATGTTTATATTTTTTTATAAAGTTTTCGCACTTTACTTAACCAGCGCCACATAAATCCACATTTCAAACTTCGTACAAAAATTATGAAAATTCAAATTTAAACTTTTTATTTCGAATTTTTAGAAAAATTTTGGGTATGCAGTTTTGTGGCACATTAAATTTTAGTAGAAAAGTGCTAGACTATAATAAGAAAAATATAAACATTAAATAAACAAAATAAAGATAGCCAAAACTAGTCGAAATATCACTTGACTTAATCAGCTGTCATCAAGGGTATTTATACATACATGCATATGTACAAAAATCTGCTATTAGGTCTTATTAGGTATACCAAGCTAAAATGACAAAGACGTTGAACTTATACATACCTAGTTTCGTTTTAAAAATTAAAAGCTTTTCAAAAGAATGTGATGCTGTGCAAATAGAGAGGGGCTTTTGAAGGAGTGCTTTTAAATAATCGATTTAAGGGCAGGTTTTGCCAATAAGATTTTTTCCTTGGAAACTGTATTCGATGACAGACCAGTAGCTGTGTTTCCCTGGCAGCGGTAGTGAAATGAAAAAGGAAAATAAACTGGGTGCATGTAGTCGCTACGCGCGGAAGAAGTTAAACTTCTAGAAGAAAATCGAGAAAGTAATAAGTTTGCCATATAGTTTCCAATATACTTATTATTCTCCTTTTTTATGAATTGATTAGTAAGTTTATCTTTATATATTGAAATCTCATTTCAAATGCTTCGGTATAATATCTATTTTTTCGTTATATTTGTAGAATATCAAAACCTAGCCGCTGTGGTGTAGTGGTAAGCAGTGCGCGCTTCCACTCCGCAACGCCTGGGTTCAAGCCCTGGTCAAAGCAACATCGCAAAAAATGTATCAAAAAGGTTTTTTCTTAACAGCGGTCGTCCCTCGGCAGGCAATGGCAAACCTCCGAGTGTATTTCTGCCATGAAGCTTCTCATAAAAATACAATCACCGTTCGGAGTCGGCGTAAAACCCTAGGTCCCTCCGATTTGTGTGACAACATCAAGGCGCACGCCACAAATCGGAGGAGAAGCTCGGCCAAACACTAACATATGTGTAAGCGCCAATCTATTATTATTATTAGATACAAAAAGAAATCAAAATCTTGAAATAGGTTCGTTATAAGTACATAAATATATTAAAAATGAGTCACATTAAAGCTTTTGAGTAGAGACTTCGATATATAGAGGCTTTTTCTAACGGGACTCTAACCGTCAATATATTCAGAATTCGATATGTTGAAGCTTTTGAGTCGACACTTCGTTAAATAGAGGCTTTTGCTAACAAGACTTTATCCATAAATATAATTCGAAGGCTTTCATGCTCAACATATCTTCGTTCTGTCCATGCTGCATTATTGCATGGAAAAATTGTAAACGACGACGTTTTTTCGGGAAACTCAGCAAACATTTTGATATATTGAAATTTCCATTTCATCTAGGTGCGTTATATCGAGGTTACACTATATCTATATTTTTCTTTGGTTCTTGTCTTCCTCTTCATTTTCATCTTAATCTTCATCTTTTCTCGTCACTACTAGTGGCTTCTAGTAATTTCGTAAATTGTTTTCCACTATCTACCCACAAAAAAGTTAACCAACAAAACTACAAATTCATAACAGATGGCATCGTTTGAAAGAAGGGGATTTTTTCAAAAACTTTTGCTATTGAATTTTGTGTGCCCTTTTTTCATTGCCAAAAACTAATGCAAATATTAAGCACAAACACAAGTAAAGCTTAACCTAATAAGCCAATGTTAATGCTAATGATGAAGANGTTTTATATTTATGCGCAGACCTTAGCTTACACAACATTTTTTATGATCAAGTTACAATAGTTTTACTGGGCTTAGCTAAACTCTAGCTTAATATACGTACACACATACATACAAACATACAATATTTAGACTTGAAATATGTTATTAGCGCCTTCAGCAGGTTTTAACATCTTTATTAATTTTTTTTTTATGTGTTTTCTTTATATTACGCTAAATCCACTTTTTCCGCATTTTCGCTTACAACCGTTTTTCAAGGTTAGTCCAAAAAAACGTAACAGAAATTTTTGCCGAATTGGCGACCTTGAATTTCAGCATTATTTTGTTGCTTCTTTCGCATTTTTCGTGTTTTGTCAATTCATTTGCGGCCAATGGCGTTTATGATTTTTTCTATTGTTTATGCAAAGCTTTTACATATATACATACATATTTGCAATTGTTTGTTTTATTTTTTTTTGGCACAAACCTCACAGAGGGTCAGTGTTATGTAAAAAGTCGGTTAACATAATTAATCAGCGACGTACTTGTTGCTGTTATTTAATTTGTTTTTTTTTTTTCTTTTCAAGCGCACATAATTTGAATATAAAATTAACTGCTGTGGCACTGTTGATTTGAAGATTGATTTGGCATTTCGTTAAAATGTTACAATTGTTGAATATAGCGAATCTTTTTCAAGGCTTGTTTGTGACCTCATAGGCCTGTAAGTGGAAGACATTGGAGCTGCAATAGGCTGAATTCATGAGAATTATTTGTTTATATGTATGTGTGTATGCGATGATGAAGTGATTCATCACAAGTATC
>NW_016175285.1:0-1829 GCF_001687245.7 Rhagoletis zephyria
TGTGCTTAGAGAAGAAGTATGGGTATAAAATTAATGAGGATATCCTGTAGAATTTAAACAGATTCAAGTTTCTGGTGTAGAAANCTATACACATAACACCGCGCGATAGTAAATTTTAAACACAAATATCAATATATTCGCGAAACCACGGGCCAAATATAGTAAAATCGCGTTTTTAGTTTTTCACTCTGACGTCAGTAATTCAAAAATGATTTAAAAAATTCAGAGAAATGTGCTTAGAGAAGAAGTATGGGTATAAAATTAATGAGGATATCCTGTAGAATTTAAACAGATTCAAGTTTCTGGTGTAGAAAGGCTGGTAAATATTGAAAATGTCATTTTAAAATTGTATCCTTGAAATTTCGCAGTATTTGTGTTTGAAAAAATTATATGCTAAGGGCTTATTTAAACTCGATAACATCCTCGAATTTCGTTCTTCTAACTTTGTCAGCTTAAAAATTACCTATTCGTCCTTGTGAATCCAAAAAATTTAAATTTTTTAAATTCTAAAGAAATTTCCTATTGCATTTGTTACCCATATTTTTATTCTACATTGCATTGAATTTTTTTAATAATTTTTGGAATTAATCATTTCTTTGAAATTACAAAGTCCTTCAAAATAAATCCTGCGGTCAGAGAGAAAAAATAAAAACGCCACTTTAAATAAGAAAGTGGATTTCAAACGCATTTATTTATTATTTGTTTCATGGTAGGAGAGCTTCTCAAACAATATAGAAGCAATTCTTTCGATTCAAGTTGTTGAAAAGTAATGAATATCTACATCCCGGGACTAATCCCGGGCTCCCGGGATTGTGACAACGCCATATCGAAAATCCCGGGATCGGAAAAAGCCGATAAAATTAACATCCCTAATATATACGTATTTTTATATGCCGAAACCAATCAATATGAGCCAAAGCACCTGCAGTAACCAATTGATACATTTAAGTTTATACTATAACAAGTAAGAAAGTCTAAGTTCGGGCGGAGCCGAACATTAAACACCCGGCGCAAGTATTAAATTTATGTTTTTTCCCCTTTCCGAAAGCTACCGCTAGATAATAAGACGGGGTGTATCAATTTTGAGTAAATTAGCGTCCTTCAATTTCGAAATATTCCAGTTTCAAGCATTTCTGAAATTTACCGTTATATGAAAAGCAGCCGTAATTTTAGTCCGATTTCAATAATTTTCAAAGCTTTGCTTCTATGTGGCAAGCACAATAACCTCACCGAGTTTGGTACAAATTGGTAGAACGGTTACCGATATACATATATGTGATCATAAGTGGGCGGTGCCACGCCCATTTTCCAAAATTTTACCATAAACGTATTTCTTGGTAAAGAATTGTTGCAAGCATCAATTTTGAATAAATTAGCTTTAATATTTACTGATTTATCGAAGATTTTGTATTTCTCTAAATTACCGTTATATGGGATGTGGGCGTGGGTATTGTCCATTTAGTATGCTGTATCAAGGCCAATAATTGTGCCAAGTTTGGAACAAATTGGAGCAGCGGTTACCAAGATATACTCATGTAACCATAAGTGGGCGTGGCTACGCCCATTTTCCAAAATTTTACCATAAACGTATTTCTTGGTAAAGAATTGTTGCAAGCATCAATTTTGAATAAATTAGCTTTAATATTTACTGATTTATCGAAGATTTTGTATTTCTCTAAATTACCGTTATATGGGATGTGGGCGTGGGTATTGTCCATTTAGTATGCTGTATCAAGGCCAATAATTGTGCCAAGTTTGGAACAAATTGGTGCAGCGGTTACCAAGATATACTCATGTAACCATAAGTGGGCGTGGCTACGCCCATTTTC
>NW_016175285.1:2037-6742 GCF_001687245.7 Rhagoletis zephyria
AAATTGGTGCAGCGGTTACCAAGATATACACATGTAACCATAAGTGGGCGTGGCTACGCCCATTTTCTTATTTTTCGTCTGAAAGTTNACGTGGGCGTGGTTCCTGTCCGATTTCGCCCATTTTCAATACCAACCTACCTTGGATTAACGGAAACCTACATACCAAATTTCGTTGAGATATCTCAATTTTTGCTCGAGTTATCGTGTACACGGACGGACGGGCAGACGGACGGACAGACAGACATGGCTTAATCGATTTCTCTATTCATTCTGAGCATTTATGTATACATTTGTCTATATCTATCTCTATTCGTTTTGGCTGTTACAAACAACCGTTATGTGAACAAAATTAATATACCCTTGTGCACAAGTGCGCTCGGGTATAAAAATACATACATATGTACATACATACATATTTCTGTACTTTTACTTCCGTTTACCTTGTGCTATATCACGTTTTAACATCTATGCTATCCATAGTGACCTTTAACTTGAAAAAAAAAGAACACGACAAAGGCAAACACTTTCTATTAGATTGGCGATTTAGCGAGCATTTATATTCATANTCCGTTTACCTTGTGCTATATCACGTTTTAACATCTATGCTATCCATAGTTACCTTTAACTTGAAAAAAAAAGAACACGACAAAGGCAAACACTTTCTATTAGATTGGCGATTTAGCGAGCATTTATATTCATACTAAATATATGTATATATATTAGTGTTGGGCAGTATCGATACCATAAGTACTCAGAACTCGATTCTCAAAAGGATCGACAGCACCCGATTTTTACAAGTATCGGTACTGAGTACTCCAAAAAATTCAGTACTCACAAAAGAACTCGAAAGTACTCAGAACTTAAAAGAACTCGAAAGTACTCAGTACTCAAAAATATTCTGTTCCAATAATCGCTTTGATACATATACTCAAGATCGATCCAAAGTACTCAGTACTAAATGCCGAATAGACTTAAAAAGTACTGAGTTTTATTTGAATTCAATTGCAGATTCAATTATTTTCAATTACAATACTTGTACCCAGTACAGTTAGCCCATAGTAATTTGGGATTCATATATTAATTTGAATAAAATACTGCCAGCTTGTGAGATTTCTACACTAAGTATTGAAATGTTATCAACATGTGTATATTTAAAGAGAGTACTCAGTATTCTGAAAAATACCCGATCCTTAAAAGTACCGATACCAAAGAACTCGATCCTCAAAATTACTCGATACTTCCCAACACTAATATAAATGTAAGTATGTACCAACTTATATTTATAGTATATATGTACTCCCATGTATAAAAATATATATGTACATATGTACACGTGTATTTTATTGCATAGAAGTGTATCCACGGTTGCCACTTACCTCTTTTTTGTGTATCAAAAACTGTACCAGAAAGTAAAAATTGCATCAAAATAAGTTTTAGCTATATANTTGCCACTTACCTCTTTTTTGTGTATCAAAAACTGTACCAGAAAGTAAAAATTGCATCAAAATATGTTTTAGCTATATATTTAACTAGCAAATGCCCGCTTGCTTCGCGGCGCCTAATAAGATCTTTTGCGTTGGCCAATTCAAAAATAGCGTTTAAAAGCGAAAGCAGTCTGTGAAGTAAACATTTTTAATTTAAATTGAAACGACTAAAAAACGGAATCCTCCTCGCACATATGCCAGGAATAGTAGCGCTGTGATTCCATATGGAATACTAATCCCTTTCGATGTAATGCGTTTTACCTATAGTCTTATTTCCACCTGTAGGTTTCTGCCAAGCGTGCGTAATATTCTTCTATGATCCTGCAACTTCAGCATTTGTCCGGTGTACCATGTAAGCCAATAAAAATCCTTATACGGAAACTCAAGAGCACAGATGAGCGTTTTCAATTAAAGGAAGGCCAAGAATCCTCGCTGCCCCACAGGATGAAAAGTTTTCGCGTACTTTGGCTAAATGAGTCGTGTGATCTCATGAATATCGTTCAAATGAAGCCCCCCTCGGGAATGCAATCTAGAGGCAATGTTGCAGCCACCATGCTATCTGCATAGTACTGCCTTATAGTTATGGGCTCAACATACTTTTGATATATGCAGTAATTACTTACATTAAAAATATGCTTTCATGTCATGGGCTTGGATTTTTCTTCGTGATGTTCCAATACCAGTACTAAGAAGTATATATGTATTCGTCGTTTCGATCGTCTAGAATTCGTTTTGAAACTAAAGAATTCAACACAAGTAAACGATGAGCTTTCTCAATACTTAACGTCACCTGTTTCAGCAATTTCAAATGACCCCATTTCAAAATAGGAGGATATGAAAAGGTATTTTTCAGCTCTTCATAAGTCTTTCTCCACTGTATGTTGTTATATTTTAAACGGCCATTGAACTAAAATTTCTCGAATGAGTACTTTCGAGTACAAGTAAAATTGAGTATTTCCTAGCGATACTTTGAGTAGCATCGAGTATTCTTTTGGATACTTTTAATGAGTACAGGTATCGAAGACATTGTGGTATCGGACGAACACTAGTCCAGGAACGTTCAAATGGGTATTTGGTTATGCTGCAATGCTTTCCAATATAGCTGTGTGAGATTATTAAATAGGTATATGATGTNAAATGCCCGCTTGCTTCGCGGCGCCTAATAAGATCTTTTGCGTTGGCCAATTCAAAAATAGCGTTTAAAAGCGAAAGCAGTCTGTGAAGTAAACATTTTTAATTTAAATTGAAACGACTAAAAAACGGAATCCTCCTCGCACATATGCCAGGAATAGTAGCGCTGTGATTCCATATGGAATACTAATCCCTTTCGATGTAATGCGTTTTACCTATAGTCTTATTTCCACCTGTAGGTTTCTGCCAAGCGTGCGTAATATTCTTCTATGATCCTGCAACTTCAGCATTTGTCCGGTGTACCATGTAAGCCAATAAAAATCCTTATACGGAAACTCAAGAGCACAGATGAGCGTTTTCAATTAAAGGAAGGCCAAGAATCCTCGCTGCCCCACAGGATGAAAAGTTTTCGCGTACTTTGGCTAAATGAGTCGTGTGATCTCATGAATATCGTTCAAATGAAGCCCCCCTCGGGAATGCAATCTAGAGGCAATGTTGCAGCCACCATGCTATCTGCATAGTACTGCCTTATAGTTATGGGCTCAACATACATTTGATATATGCAGTAACTACTTACATTAAAAATATGCTTTCATGTCATGGGCTTGGATTTTTCTTCGTGATGTTCCAATACCAGTACTAAGAAGTATATATGTATTCGACTACCTCTACCAAGTTCCGAGTATTTTTGTACTTCGATGCGCGTGTACAAGTACTTCATGGGTATCGAATAAAAAGTGCATGTATTTAGTTGCTTGCTAAATTTGTGAAAATCAACTGAAAATATGTAGGTCTGTGTAGAGTTAAAACTAAAAGAGGGCACGAAGGTCGAGAACAAAAGTCGTATCGATCGTCTAGAATTCGTTTTGAAACTAAAGAATTCAACACAAGTAAACGATGAGCTTTCTCAATACTTAACGTCACCTGTTTCAGCAATTTCAAATGACCCCATTTCAAAATAGGAGGATATGAAAAGGTATTTTTCAGCTCTTCATAAGTCTTTCTCCACTGTATGTTGTTATATTTTAAACGGCCATTGAACTAAAATTTCTCGAATGAGTACTTTCGAGTACAAGTAAAATTGAGTATTTCCTAGCGATACTTTGAGTAGCATCGAGTATTCTTTTGGATACTTTTAATGAGTACAGGTATCGAAGACATTGTGGTATCGGACGAACACTAGTCCAGGAACGTTCAAATGGGTATTTGGTTATGCTGCAATGCTTTCCAATATATCTGTGTGAGATTATTAAATAGGTATATGATGTCAGTAACTATTATCTCGTTTTACCAGATTTCAAAAAATATACCAAATCTGAAAGTTATGTACCAGTGTACCAAACTAGAAAAAATTTACCATAAATGGTACATTTCGGCCAAAATGGCAACCGTGAATGTATCTGCTACTAAGTCGACTTTCATCGACGTCAAATACAATTCTTTTTACCTTTGGCGCGCCTTTTTTTTAATTGTAATATAGCTGTAAGTATATGGCGAATTTGTATAAAATTTCATTTGGTTTTTTTTTTTCAAATCGATTTGCGAGTGACTTCTATGTAGTATGTACCCGTATTTAGTACAAAACAGGTATGCACCTACATACATATGTACGTACATGTGTGCAGGGGCGCACCCAGGAATATATTTTAGGGGGGGTTTTATATTTCTGAATATATATCACCGGAAAATACTGAAAATTTGCTTCAGATAATACGCTCTTTAAAATACATTCATGCAAGTTTTATGTACAGTATGTAATAAATAAATAAACGTTTTAAAATCCATAAACGGCACTTTATTTACATAAGATTAACAGAAATCAAACACTTTTAACCGACTTCAAAAAAAGAGGAGGTTATCAATACGCCGGAATACATAACTTTTGACCACGTGAACCGATTTCAATAATCCTTTTTTTACTGGAAAGATGGTACCTCAAGGGTCGTCCCGTAATTTGGTTTAGAGATCCGATGATTGGATCATGAAGAAATTAACGGTACCCCTAAATTTGAAGTCGGTTGTGTTCTTTCCTTAAAAACTACTTGTTTAATAAAAAGTTCTATAAACTCAAGATGCGCTCAACTTTTAAA
>NW_016175285.1:6906-10162 GCF_001687245.7 Rhagoletis zephyria
GCAAAACGTTGAAAATTATTGAAATCGGACTAAAATTACGGCCGCTTTTCATATAACGGTAAATTTCAGAAATGCCTGAAACTTCCATATTTCGAAATTTAAAGACGGTAATTTACTCCAAATTGATACACCCCGGCTTACCATGTAGCGGTTGCTGTCGGAAAGGTAAAAAAATNATTTCCAAATTTAAAGACGGTAATTTACTCCAAATTGATACACCCCGGCTTACCATGTAGCGGTTGCTGTCGGAAAGGTGAAAAAATATATATTTAATACTTGCGCCGGGTATTTAATGTTCGGCTCCGCCCGAACTTAAACTTTCTTACTTGTTAATATTTCGAATACCGAAAAAATTAACTGAACTCTCAAGAAAAATTCATATAAAACGACGGACGAGAAATGGAAAAGAAATTATCTTCTACCAAAATTTCTTAAATCAGTTTGCAGCTCTCAAGAAAAAATTGCTCGTATATTTATATAATCATAGAAATTTACAGCAAAAGCAAAGCGCTTTTTCAGGCAACAGAAATTATAATAAATATTCCTTATAATTTCCTTGAGCTGGATTCTTAGGTTTAAGATACAGTTTGTATTTGAGGTTATTAGTTTTAGAGGGGGTTTGAACCCCAAAACCCACCCTTGTGTGCGCTAATGCATATGTGCACTCATACAAAGAATGCCCTGCAGCAAAACCGCGGACTAGTGAATAAAATTTCTAGATCCGTACTGGATCTTTATCGCCAAAAGCGAACTAGTCCGATAGTATCAAGATCTCCACCAGTCCAAAATCGGCGAAAAGTGGTACTTTTAAAAACGGATTTTTTTCACTTTTTTCACTAGAAATCTATAGAATTTAGAACTGGTTCAGAACTATAGAAAAATCTTATCTGTCGAATTTAGAACTAGTTCGGAATTATTGAAAAAGGGATGCAGCGGGGGCCTTGTTTACTTTACATAGATATGTGTTATTTTCGTTCAAATACGCTTCTATTCTGCACTTCGCAGATGTNCCTTGTGTGCGCTAATGCATATGTGCACTCATACAAAGAATGCCCTGCAGGAAAACCGCGGACTGGTGAATAAAATTTCTAGATCCGTACTGGATCTTTATCGCCAAAAGCGAACTAGTCCGATAGTATCAAGATCTCCACCAGTCCAAAACCGGCGAAAAGTGGTACTTTTAAAAACGGATTTTTTTCACTTTTTTCACTAGAAATCTATAGAATTTAGAACTGGTTCAGAACTATAGAAAAAGGGATGCAGATCGAACTAGATCTTATCTGTCGAATTTAGAACTAGTTCGGAACTATTGAAAAAGGGATGCAGCGGGGGCCTTGTTTACTTTACATAGATATGTGTTTAGCGGCATTTTCGTTCAAATACGCTTCTATTCTGCACTTCGCAGATGCTTTTCCATAGCTTGGAAATACAAAACCAAAATTTGAGTTAACATTTTAACATCTTGGGACCGTCTGAAATCCAACCAACAGCGAGCACCTCCGCAAACTCAGCAGCAGCCAAAGGTATGTAAATGTACATTTCTTACAATCATTCAAACAAATTTAATTTCAAATTGAAAACACATTTCTTTCAAAATAACTTAAAATCGCACACACGGAAGAACCAACAAGATTGAAAAATCATAATACTTTTTTTCTTTCGCCTTTCGATTTTAAAACTGGGTCGGAACTATAAAATTTAAGAGACTAGTTCANGAGCACCTCCGCAAACTCAGCAGCAGCCAAAGGTATGTAAATGTACATTTCTTACAATCATTCAAACAAATTTAATTTCAAATTGAAAACTCATTTCTTTCAAAATAGCTTAAAATCGCACACACGGAAGAACCAACAAGATTGAAAAATCATGATACTTTTTTTCTTTCGCCTTTCGATTTTAAAACTGGGTCCGAACTATAAAATTTAAGGGACTAGTTCAGACCTATCGAAAAAGTGATGCAGCGGGGGGCAATTGACACTTCCTAGGACATCGCCATGTTAAATTCGCCAGTTGTTTGCATGCAAAAGAGATTTATCGCGAACCAGTACTGGGTCTAAATGTACTAGAAGCGCACCAG
Organism: Rhagoletis zephyria; assembly: GCF_001687245.7. Classification (NCBI taxonomy): domain Eukaryota; kingdom Metazoa; phylum Arthropoda; class Insecta; order Diptera; family Tephritidae; genus Rhagoletis; species Rhagoletis zephyria. Next base: position 8,984 of record NW_016175285.1, read on the forward strand.
TTCAGAACTAGAGATTTTCCCCACAGGGTGTGTACGTACTACATTAACACTTTTCTTCAGTTGCTCATGTACCTTGTGCATGGTGTTTGCTTTTGTTTGACAGTCTGGAATTTTTAATTCGCATTGAAAATTAAGAAAGTACATACCTACATACATATGTATATTCAATTGATTGTATGTAATGTATTTAAACAGTTTGCAATTGGGTTTAACGCATGAAATGCAAAATTTACAATACGTTTTCGAGCATTGAGTGAGAATTCGAGCCGATATGTGTACATACTGTAAGAATTACTTGGACATTTTTCACGATCTCTGCACTTGATATTTATGTATANTTGAGTGAGAATTCGAGCCGATATGTGTACATACTGTAAGAATTACTTGGGCATTTTTCACGATCTCTGCACTTGATATTTATGTATACTAGGGCGGGTCAATTTTTTTTTCGACATCGTTCCTAGCAGATTCGGATTCTACATATAATTCTAAGAAAAAAAGCCCTTTAGACCATAGCTCTAAAATCAATTTCGAGCCTGCGCAATTTTAAAAGAAATTATTTTTAATTAATACTAAGTCCATAATCAGATTAATATTTACTAAAGTGTTAGGAATGTTTTTTTTTTGTAATAAAGAATTGTGCTCGGGAGTCTTGTGATATGAAAAATTCATTTCTGATATCTATTTTTTATTTAAAGAACCGCAAGATGGCGCTTCAAAGCAAATCTACTATATATTTGTGGAAGTATGTATGTACCAGGTTGCAGCCTGAACGGATGTATAGAATCGAATAAAATTTTGCCAAAGTATTGCCATTTCTTCTGGACCTATAATAGGGTAAAAAAATTTAAACTCGCCAAGGGGGGGAGGCGATGAGGGATACCTCCCATAGTGAAAATTTTTAATCAGCTCAAACTTCGGAATTATAGTCATATGAACTCGAAATTTGAAATGCACAGATAAGACTAGAAGATGACCCGGTGAACTTCATATCATCTATAATTTATTTGAATTTAACTTTGATCAACTACAACAAATCTTCAAAATCCAATACAATGAGATCACTAATACTGCCTGCTGTTATAGCTGATAAAAGATTCCACACCTATAAGATGTGCCACGCACCTTTTTACAAACTCATTTATATACATATATCTTTCCATAAGCACCTAACATAGG
>NW_016175287.1:0-10161 GCF_001687245.7 Rhagoletis zephyria
CAACAAACTTGTCGACAGAGGCATTCACACAAAAATAACGACACCGATGAACAGAAGTAAGAATATGGAAGGTAATCTATCGCTCGCTTAGAGTGAAAAGTTGCTAAGTCTATTTTTACAAAATTTAACAGTTGAATTGTTATAACCATTTTATTCAAGTATTTCGCAGATCTTCGAATAAAACATTTCGCCTGCTTAAAGCAAAAAGCAAAGCAAAACCCCATAAGAATGAGAAGATGCGACTTTCATTGAATATAAACAAGTAAAAATAAAACAAGTACCTTTTTAATTTTCGAAATTATGGCATTTTAATTTCTCTTGTTTCCATTATCAAAAGGGGAGTTTTCATACAGATTGGACTTAGCAACTTTTCACTTTAAGCTGGCGATGTGTTCAATGTTTGTATATTTGTAAGAGCTTCACTGCGGCAAGAAGTTCCAGCTTGAAGAACTTACATAATAACCTATTAGGTTTGACCTTATTTCCTTGGTTTTTTATATTAAATTTAAATATAAAAATAGGAAATATGTATACATACAGAAAGCCAACTCTCAAAAAGGACGGAGTATTTTACTAAGGCATCCGTAACTTGCAACAACATCGAAAAGAACTGCACTTCTTTAACGTTTACGTCATTTGATCAAGTTTTAGGTATCGATAAATTTATCGTCATTTATTAAAGGGTATTTGCCGAGTTAGAGTTGCATAACTTTATGCCCAAATTGATCTTACTATCAATAGTCCTTTGATATACAGTGGTGAAAATATAAATATTAACGCGTCATTTTAACAATTTTTAGCTATTTTTCTTTTGTTTATTTAATAGTTATTACTTCTTTACGAGATTATAATTTGTTATCTGAGAAAAACCATTTACATAAGTCCGAATTTGCAACTTTAACAAAAATTCCGAAAATTCGACAAAATTCGAGCTTTTTAATTAGATCCCTTAGAAAGATTTTTAGTACGGAGTTTTGTAGCCCATTCAATTTTAGGATAATAAAGTGAAAGTTTGAAGTAGCTAGCATTTAGCGTTGATTTGTGTTAAAGGAGTTGTTCATAAAAAAAAATAAATGGTAAAACCAACTTTGAACCAAGAAAAATGCATAGCACCGCCTACAAGAAAATTGCCAAAAATATCGGAATTTTGTGGCTACTTTGCACTTGAACTCTATCCTATTAAAATTTTTTCTTGTTGATATTTGTCGAATTTCTTTCACTTGAACTTCATGTTCGAAAGAATTTGGAGATACATAACTATAAGAACCTCCTTAATACATAAATTCAAGTTTACGCATTCCCACAAAGCGGTCTCCTTTTCCATAAACGTCTTTCAATTTTAACTTTGACCTTCTGTTTTATTTTGTAATAACACTAACACAACAGAATCGTCTTAATGTTTCTTCCACTTCGCTGAGATGAGTCAATTTTGTAGGAGTGGGTGCGGCTGCCGCCTCTTGCGAGTCAACGTGCAACGAAATGTCTTTCGTTGTAAAGATACAGTGGTTGATTTAAATTTGTGGTCAATGCAACATAATAAACGTAAAATAAATATTAGTTGTGTTGGTAAATGTTGAACAACTATCGCGTTTTCAGGAATCGTGTACACAAAATTCCAAACGCAGAATTATAATATTTTCCTAGTAATCATTACTTTCATACTTTCGTAAGTTGCCGAAGAGTGTACACAAGTGCTTAGTGACTTACAAAATGTACGCTGTTCAATGTGTTTCACTCCCTATGCGCGTGCATAATCGTTAAGAGCCTTCAGAAATATTACCAACACATAAAAACATGCATAAATATGCTACATACATACATACATACATATATAAACATTCCATGTTGTATGCAACGTCTTTATGCGTCTTCAAAGTTTCCGCTTTTTATACACTTACAAAATTATGTGACCAACTTTTTATGCGCCGGCCACAAGCGACTTGACAATAGCTTATAAAAATAAAATTTATTACTTTATTACCGCAATGCGTCGCGTGAGCTTTCAATAAAAATAATTTCTTCTTCTCCGAATAACTAAGTGACACTGGAAATATAAAGTTACGCAAGTAGGTTTATTAAGTATACTAAATATTGTACATTGTTATGGTAATAAAGTAGCTTTTTGGGCGCAGAACGAACTCATAATTTGCAAACAAAGAAAAGTGTATGTATGTACATATGTATGTATGTGAGAAATCCGAGCAACCCCGGTATTTATTCGTTCAGGTTTGTTGGAATAGTTATTAGGCATGGCTATTACAAATTCTAAGCTAGCTTTATATGCTTACTACGCATGTATGTATGTATATGTGTTTGCACAAATTTTACTTTTCCCAGAAACGGCACTGGGTGTAATGTTGCTCAACAATCTTCTTCAATCATCTGCAGGAATATTTGATTGTTCTCAAAATTATTATATTTTCTGTTTATCTGCCGAGTTCCTCCACTAAGTGCTGTCTACGGCTCAAAAAAAAGGCAGCGGTTTGCACTAAAAATACATGCTTTATGCATACATATGTATGTATGTACGCATGTATGCATGTATGGATGTAGGTACAGTGGCGAAAATATAAATAGGGAAGAAACATTCTTTGGCTATTTCCCTTTCGATTATTTAATGCTCATTTCTTCTTTTAACTATGAAAGTGTAGCTCGTCATCTAACAAAAACCATGTAAGTCAAAATTTCAAATTTTATTAAAAAATTAGCAAAATTCGATAAAGTTGCAAAAAAATGTTGAGCTTTATAATTAGATTTCCTAAAACACATTCTGGGTATGCAGTTTTGTAAGCAATTAAATTTTAGTAAGTGCAAATTTTAATTAGCCAGGAGTTGCAATTGTTTTTGTGGAAATTTTTTTTGTGGAAGGTGTTGCTCCATACAAAGAAAAAAATGATCGAACATACTTTGCGTGGAAGAAAATGCGCGAACTAAAAAGTGCCAAAAATGAACGGTAAGTCCTACCTACTTCAAACTTGTCACCAAACCGTCAGCAAAAAAAAAAAATATACAAAAAATTAATGTGATTTCTTAAGCGGTTGAAACTTTCTTATAGTAAAATTTTATGGGCTATAAAACTGCATATGGAATTTTGTATTCTATAAAGTTTCAGATTTAAGAATTCGAAATTGTAATGGATTTTTTTTTTTTAATTTTTCTAATGGCGAATTTGTTTGTACAAAAAAAATGTGGCCTTCTCAGCGCCCTCTGCTAGTGGGTGCTGAGAAGGTTGCATTTTTCGGTAGAAACGAAATCGGCATAAGTTTTTTACAACTGAAACTTTTTTCCATATATGTTGTTGGTTAAAGCATGAAAAATATTTTTATAAAAAATTGTAAAAAAATTATGAAAAAATCAACATGCACACACTTGTTTGAGGCACTCGTATGTCTTGTTCAGCACTTTATGTTTGTTGTTTACTACATTTGCGTTTATTTTATATTTCTCCTGTGGCGCCCATAACTCGGATGTGGATATTTTAAATATTCATCGCATCGTTTATCGCAGCAATTCATATTAATTTATGCGCGTACTGTATGCAGTGACTGACAGTTTCATCATTTTATGACAAATCGGTTCATACGCCTGCATGTATGCTACACATTTTTCCAATACATAATTGGCGGCGTTTACAAACGATTGCTGATTATATTCAAACGCCAGTTGGTGTTATAAATGCAGCGAGTTAAAACTCCATTGCAAGCGTTTGCCTAACTTAAGCGAGCTCGCAAAATTGCCTCAACGTTTGACACTGTAATAATGAAGTCGTCAATATTATGCAAATTTTTATTTGTTTAACTTCCCACTGACCATCAGCCGGCAGATTTTCAACAAGCCATAATAATATTACTATTTGTACGGTCTATTTTATAATGTTTCATTATTTGCCTTGCACTAATTGATCCGTCGCACTTAACCATGGGCTTTGGCTCACTTAATTGCATGGTAAAATGTGCTTGTGCATGTGTGCAATTATTTATTTTTGGGTACGCGAGCGAACTATTTGCTTATCTTCACTCAACCGCTTGCAGTGCTCTTCTATGTTTATTTGTAATTATTAGCATATGTTTATGTAGTTTTAAAAAGAGAAAAAAAAAACGTAATTTTTATTAGCGGACGCTCATTTCAACTAACCCGGCAATATTTAATAAATACATATTTACATACATATGGTTATTCATTTCGTTGTGTACATACATATGTTCACACGCATATGTTTATTTAGTTGAATGATTTACATGTGCATTTATGCACACATAAGTACATCATACATACATACATACATATGTACATATAAGCGATGTTGTTAATGAGCATTTCAAAGTTTGCTTTGCTTTGCATAAATTAAAACTCATGAATGCTTAATTCAGTCCACAGTTATCATTCAACCAGCTCATTAGCCACGTTTGTAAATATATGCATTTGATTATGTAAATGAAATAAAATAATTTAAGTACATATGTACTTGCGGATTTATGTACATACATATGTATGTATGTGCCTGGTTAAATTAAAGCTCGAAAATATTAATTTAGAATGGATAAAGCTAATAAGTCTTGTCGAAACTTTACGTAAATATCAGCACAAAAGACCGGCCTGTTTTATAACAAATACTGTTTTATTTATATACGAATGTCGATATTTCAATTGTCAAAATGAACTATTTTAGCCATTGCTGTTACTTCTAAAACTTTCATCAATTTTGCATTAATTGTCCGTTCAGAAATCCTAGCCTTGCTTAGTGAAATAAGAGCAGATTTCAACTATTCCAGGACTACACAGTGACTCAAAAAAGTGGCAACGTGTTAATTTTTTTTTCTTAATATTTACAATGTGGTTGTTCAAGCTTGCCCGGTTATCTGCTTGTTGTTCAACAACAAAGTGCACTGCATAAAAATTATTTTTTACCAGATAACCTGATAAGCAGGCAAGCGTGAACAGCCACAATGTTTTTAAATTATATATATTTTTTGTTATTTTTCTATAAAAGTGTTGTACACGCTTTAGCCAAAACCATGTAAATCAAAGTTTCAATTTCACACAAAATTTAGGAAAATGAAAAAATGTTCACCAAAATTTCAACTTTTTAATCTAAACCTTTACAAATTTTTTGGGTATGCAATCTTATAGTCTATACGATTTTAGCCTAAAGAGGTGCAAGTTTCAACCGGCTAAAAAATCGCGTTGGTTTTTAAATTTTTTGCAATTTTTAAAAAGTGGCATTACTTTTGTTGTGAACTGTCTTCCGCATTTCAATGCATAAGGAAATCATAATTTTATAGAAAAAAATGAATTTTTTTCAATCAACGCTTTTTTTTTTAGCCGCATGAAACTTTTGTCCTTCCAAGGGGTAGCTTATTTTAGAATATTTGAATTCTAACAAAAGACTTAGGGTACATTCACACAGTAAGCGGAGCGGAGCCGAGTGAAGCCGTTCCGAGCGGAGTGAAGCTTTCAAATTGCTGTAGCTATATGAAATTGTTCATTCTGCAAGCTTTTTCAGAAGCGTTTTGGAGCTGAAAGCAAATCAGTTTTTGATTTTGAGTCTTCTATTTAATTTTTCTTCTTCATGACGCCGCTGCAAACAAAATAACACAATATTCAAATAAGAACGAATTTTTCCACTAGTCGTTTGAACAAAATCGAGCAAATAGTTTTGCAGCTTTTCACTGACGGCAAGTTTTGTAGTATCTTTGTAGTCGAATCCATTCAAAAAGCTCCGCGCCGCCTCGTTCAGTGTGAACAGCTGAAGGTTCGCTTCGCTCCGCCTTTATTCACTCGTCACTGCTCGGCTTTCTGTGTGAACGCACCCTTATGTGACATCGTTGGAACCAATATTTGGATCTCCAAATTCTCATTCTGTCATCATAGGCAAATGATTTGAGCTAAAATAGAAAAATATTCTATTGAGGGATTCGAATGAGCTTTTCTAACTAAGTTAAAAATTATCCTACAGAAAAATTTATAGACGAAATACCTTCGTCTATCCATCGCAAATAATTGTTATTTAATTGTACTACAAATATAATTTGCTTGAGCTTTAAAATAAGCAAAAACTGCGAGAACTCTGCGAGAAGACTTTTCGACTTTCTTCTTGTTTCTGACCTTGATGTTAAATGAAACAGTTATTTTACGGCGACATGGACATGCATATCATTGCGACTATCACTCCTGTACATACCGAGCTGTGAGCTGAAAGCTCCATGAATTTCCGACTTCAACCATGAAAATAAAATGAAACTTACGTCAATATGTTGGAAAATAAGTTTTATTGAAATAATATTTTCATACTTTTTGCAATTTTTTGCAAATCGAATTTTTTTAAATTCTGACATACAGAAGATGCAAAATGGGTTTGAATACTAGTTTTGTGCAGATTTTCTCGAGCTTTAAAACGAATAAAATAACTACTAGACTAAAGTCAGAATAAAATGTATGTGGACTCATCGCAAAAACTAGACAAAAATACGGGTTCTCGCAATTTTGCAAATTTTAAAGCTAAAGCAAATTTTTTCTGCAGTAAAGGTTAATGAAGTATTATTTCCGATGGATAGACGACGATTTTTGAGTCTTCTATTTAATTTTCCTTTTCAAAAATTTTACTTTAGGATGGTTTACCTCGGGACGTCTATCGAATCCTTCCATGGAAGATTTTAATATTTAGCTCAAATCATTTGGTTGGAGAAGGGCTTTTGGGCTGACCGTAATTTCACTTGTACATATACAAATATTAGGGGTCTTCATCAAAAGTGATAAAGTTCAGATAATACTGACAAAATGATAAATTTATCATTTTGATAAGTGAACTGTCAAACTTCGTATGGAAATCTATTTAACAAAAGTTTATCACTTTATACAACGATTTAGGTGGATAAATGCCTAAATTTCAGCAAAATTCCACCCTGACATAATAAGCAAATGAACACAATGGGCGAGGTAAGAATGAAACGTAACTAGCCATATATGTAAGTTAAATAATAAACAATTTTATGCAATTATTTACCAAGCAAGCAAATTTAAGAAATTTATCCATTTATCACTTTAGATGAGAACGGACCCCTATTATATACTCATGACTGAATAAAAAGGCCCCAGCAAAGCAAGCGAAATTTATGCATGAAAAAAAACATTACTTTTTATCCGGGGAGGCCGCTGTTTCATTTTTCATTTAGCACGTATATATTTATGTATCTAATGAGTATTTCATTTACTTTTTTATGTCCTCATGCTCCTTCTTTGTCCACAAATAAGGAGTTCGCCTCCGTCTAAGAGAGGACTTCGTTTGTTTTGGTTATGAAAAGCAATCTTAATGTCCATTGAGAAGAGGTTCGCGTCGCACAATACTTAAAAATATTTGAGCCAATTTTAAATTACGTCATATTTTTATGATTTTCAAAAGATTCTACATTGCGTCGTTATTCTACTGCAAAAGTTAAAAAATTCAAAGTTTGGCCAATTAATTAAACCAAAACTATAATATATTTATAGCATCCAAAATTTTTTATTAAGTACGTAAAAGTGTATTTTTTCGCTGTATACTCCTTGTGACTTTGAAAAGATAAACAATCGCGATTCAGAAGTAAAAATGTTAAGGCCGTCGAGGGCATCTCTGCCTTCTGCATTTTTTAATTGGTTTTTGCCGTTTTTTTCTAAGTATTTCTACATACATATATATGTAAATATGTCATGTTTTTTTTTGTTATTTTACATATAAATTAAAACCAATGGACTAGTTTTTTTAGAGCGAAAAAGCCTAAATTTACGGATTTTCCTAGCGAACACGGGCTGGATGCTAGGGGGTTCGGAATCCAAAGACAATGGTGATTTTGGCACTCTATGATGAGAGCAATGATTCCGATTTCATTCCTGATTATCAGCATGTATATGCTGAAGAGGAAAAATGCACTTTGCTCTATATTGGGGAAATCAAAGCAAAAAACCCCTAACACTTTTATTTTTATTTATGCTTTACCCTTATCTCATTTGGTGCGGAAGCTTTTTTCCAGTCTTACAATTCTATCCGTTTGAGGGTTAAATTAAATACGTATAAACATATGTAGAGATATATTGCCCTGCAATATCTCTACAATTTAGGTTTTGAACAGAAATCTTTGCGCCTTTATTTCTAACTAAAAATATTTTTATAATTCTGTTTACACACTTAACATCGCTCTATTAAGTGCGTATGTATTTATTTATATACATACATATATAGTAGACACATGCGAGTACATGCGTATGTTTACATGTCGGTTTATAAAAAATTATTGTATAGTTTTTTTCTTAGTCGTACATTTTTACATGGCATACGCCAGGATATTTGATATTTGTCACTGAATTAGTTAAAGCAATATGTTTCATTTAAAATTTACCGTCCGTTTTTAATTCATTATTATTCAATTAAGAATGGGGAAAATAATTATATTTATATATAGATATACCTACATACATATGCATGCAAGCATATACATACGTATGAACATACATATAACTTTTTTAATAAGGCTTAAATATTATAATTATTGGATTTCCCAATCGAGTACATACTTTTGATAAACAAAATATGTAGCTAATTAAATTTGAATAAAACCGCAATTGCATAAACACCCGGGAAAATCAATGTCAGTTTTTTAACAATGCATACATTTAATTAAAGTTTTTATTTTTTATTAGATTGTTTCTTTCCAAAGTTAATAATTAATTGTATCTATTGCGCAATAAAGCTTTATTCGCTTATTACATTCCCCTTAACTGAACCATTATGCATTCCAACTGCGCCGTACCAGTAAAAGTTGACCAAATAGTAAATGATTGTTGAAGATAATTTTCAAATCTGCTTCGGACAACTTTGAAAAACAAAAATAATAATAATAAAAGAACAGCCCCCCGCCGTACCCATTAAATAAATATTAGATTGATGTCCAAAATTGTTGGAGCCCAGGTGTGATAACATACCACAAAATGGAGAAGAAACAAATAAAAATTGTTGGTTATAAAATGTCCTTTTTTACTTCAACCTTCAGAACAGGCTTTTTTGTGCGAAGATAGATTTCGTACACGTTTATTTCCTATTACATTTTATCAACTTTTGCCGTCCCTATAGTGCCGCAAAATTAACTAAACAACTTATGAAAATGTCTCCCTAGACAATGGATCTTTGCTGTTGTGAGTTTTGCTTATTTTTCTTCTCCAAATCCACTAAACGAAAGCACAAGTGTTGATAAAAATGTATAAGCACATGTATGGAGTAGAAGAAAACTTAGTAAACTACAACACATCGTAGAAACATTCTGATATACACATCTATAAGTATATGAGCTAAAACGTGCGCATAGGAAACATCCCTTTAATCCTGCCGCAGTGAAGGGTTCCTTTTTTTTTTTTTGTTTTAGAGTAGTATGTACGTAGGTACATACGTTTATAGATATGTATGTATATATGTAGTATGTAAAAAAACTGATTTGAGGGGACCTAAAGTTTTACGCAACCTCCGCACGGCAGTTGGTTTTTTGGAGAAGCTTTTTTAAGGAAAAAATATATCTAATACTATGTGGCTTAAGATCACCGTCCGAGAGACGACAGATATTTGAAAATAACTCTTTTGGAGGCTAGTCAGACCAGAAACCGAGCCGTGTGGTAGTGCGGGCATCTTAACATTCTCCGTGAGGCTTGTCGTACATACTTATACACATTAGCGCACACAGGGGGTGGGGTTTGGGGTTCAAAATTTTACAAGCGTGCGAAGGAGCATGCAAAAATATAACATCGCATGAACTCTCGCGACTGCAAAATATGGTTTATCATTTTTGTTTAACTTGAAATATATTTTTTTTTTTCTAAAAAAGTAAACAAATCTTAGATTTAATAACCGTTCTTGGTTTACTTATGAATATGTATGGTAAATCATTTCAAAATAATAAAGACTTTCCCATCTAAATTCATGTCCGTCAACCGCGCTCTCCAACCGTTAAAGAAGGGATGTGGGCAGTGTATGTCGATTTGCGTTTTTTTTATATTATTTTTCATTCATTTTAACTACTACTCAAGTCTAAAGAATTTCTTCTAGTACATATTTCATCACATCCTGCTGTCTGTGTCCCGGATGCGCGCCCGTATAGTAACGGGTGATTTTTTTGAGGTTAGGATTTTCATGCATTAGTA
>NW_016175288.1:0-10160 GCF_001687245.7 Rhagoletis zephyria
GTCAAAGCAGCGGGTTGCGCAGCAGGCGTAGCTGTATGCGTCGACGTCGCAGGTGCGCACATTAACGCAGAGTTCGGGTGTTGCGCGGTATTAGCGAACTGAGCAGCAGAAGTCGACATCGTGGGAGTTGGCGCGCACATTAGCGCGGAATTCAGGTGCTGCACTGTAGCAGCGGGCTGAGCAGCAACTGTAGCTGCATTCGTTGATATCGCGGGCGCGCAAGCTAGCGCAGAATTTGGGCACTGCACTGTAGCAGTAATCTGACCAGCAAATAGTGACTTATTCTGCCTTTCATTTTGCTTGAATTGCTCAATAATGGGACCATTCGGGAGCGATGCTGAAGTTCTGTGTATCAAATGTGGTGCTGAACTGCCTGTTAAGGCATCGAAATAAATAGATTTTGCTGAAATAGAGTCTTCTAGATTTTCTTTATGCTGAGGGACATTGTTAAGGTTATGTGCTTCAAGAATCTTATATTTTTTATCACGGAATTCGTGATCACGCGCGATAGCCATTTGCCTCTCTTCCTCCAATCATTGAATTTCGAGTTCAGCTGAGCGCTTTGTTGAGGTAGAGGTACGGCTTGAAATACTTCGCGCCGATGACGTCGAAGCCGATTCTATACAATTCAGACATTTCCATACTTTTAGGGAGGAGTCAGAAACGTTATAGGCGCAGGACTCGTGAAACGCCTTGTGACATTTAACGCAGGATACGTAGGCCTCGCTATTGTCATTTTCGCAATTTGAACAGTGCGTGGGTTGTGGTTGACCTTTTAAAGCATAGGAATTCATATTGTACTTACTTTGAGGTTAGCAATGGACACGTGTAGACCTGCAGTACAATTGTATTTCGTTTTCACCAGCAACGTCGTTGACAGCAACCGTGGCCGCAAATTCTTAAAGAATTGTAAAATGTTGAGACAGTTTCTCAACGGATTAAAGCGCCTTGATTTTCTTAGAATTTTGAACGAAAACTACGCCAGCTGGATTTGAATTCAGGTTTTATTTTGCATAGTTTCTATACATGTAATTATACATGTATGTATGTATGTTAAAATTCCTATTATGGATACAAACTTAAATTAGATCAATTTGAGAAATATGATATCGTTAAATTATACATACTTTAAGGTATAAAAACCAGGACGTATGACGAGATCTTGAGTAACTGCTTTCGAGCTACTTTATGCTTGAACTAATTAAAGTACAATTGGCGCAATTCTAGAACTCCTCTTACGGCTCGTGACAGAAGTCATTTAAATTTATCGATAAAAATGAAAGTAGTAGATTATTCTAGTATAATATAATATATTTTAGACAGTGGCGTCAACAGTAGGATTGAAGAATGTTTGACAAGCCGCTTGTGTGGTGTATTTCGGTCTTTATAAAACTTCGGAAAGCTTTTTGTTCAAAAATATGTAGTGCGATTTGAGAACTCTGTAAAACATGGTTGCATTTGTTATCTGCAAATATATCGAGAGAAAATTCCTCAAAAAACACTCAAGGGCACCTGAAATTCCTCAGGTTTTGAGGAATTACCAAGTGGTCACACTCAGTTTTAATAGCAATTTTATGAGTTATCCAAAATTAATTTGGATATCTTGATATTCTAGATTCTGAACTTGTTTTAAACGATTAATGCAGAAATATTTTGAGTGATTCTATTACACGATGTTACACTGATCATGAACTTTTTAATTGACCTAGTACAGGTCGTAGGGCTGGTCAAGTAATTCACGAAACTACTATTTTAAGAAATAATAAATTTTGTGAGCATATGGCAAATATATGGAAAATTTTTAGGTCAAATCTGAAATTTACACCAATTTTTATTATTTTTTCCACTTCTACAACATTTTTTGGCAAAATATCAAAAGAAAATAGTCTCTTTTAGTCACTACTTTGAAAATAATGTTTCATTCCGAGTAGAACTAAGAACCTTTATAAAAATCAATAAACAATTTCGGAAGTTATGATTTTTCTAAAGATTTTTGCAAAATCACTTCGATAATATTTCACAGAAAAACTTTAAGGTTTCAATAGTTCGGCTAGTTGACATTAAAGTTTTTGGGTAGAGCCGCATGCGTTTTGACGTGGAATGGCCCGTATAATTCCTATGCATATTGCATAGTATGTACATTAGATTGCATCACCAAAAAAAAAATGGGGTTTTTCCGCCGGGATTACAAAATTTATTATATTTTAAGACGTCCACCAAAATATTTCGGAAAAATATTAAGATTTAAGCGAGCTGGACGGATTTGAAAATACCCCCAAAAATGAAGTTTTTTATGAATAAAAATAATTTCTTAAAGAACTTTTTGAAAAAAGTCCCCTCAGATTACAAATTAGATTAAGATTAAAAAATCTGCATAAAAATATTTAAAAATCTTTTCAATGGAACCGTAAGAATGAGATTTTTGATGCTGTTTTTTACTTTTTTCAAAGATTGGTTTACAAAAAACTTGAATACCTGGGCCAAAAATGTTCTGATTTAGACTTATGGGATCTCAGTAGAAAAGTATTTTCACAATTNTTTGATGCTGTTTTTTTTTACTTTTTCAAATATTGGTTTACGAAAAACTTGAATAACTGGGCCAAAAGCATTCTGATTTAGACTTATGGGATCTCAGTAGAAAGGTATTTTCACACTGTTTTTATTTCTGGCCAAAAAAACGGCATTCGTGTCCCATCTTGTTTTTTCGAATACCACCACATCTTAATTCAAGTTTGAATGACGTTCGTTCATCCTACCTTTCTCTTCCATCCTTTGAATGAGTGTATTAGCAAAGAAATAAAAAGGGTGAGAAAATACCTTTCCAATGGCACCTCTTAAGTCTAAATCGGAAGAGTTAAATTTCAGTTTTTCAAGTTTTTCCTATACCAATCTTTGAAAAAAGTTAATAAACAGCATCAAAAATCTCATCATTACGATTCCGTTCAAAAATTTTTTTTTTAATATTTTTATGCAAATATTTTAAGCTTAAACCGTTTTGTCATTTAAGGGGGGTTTAAAAAAAAAAATCTTTAAGAAACTATTTTTATTCATAAAAACTCCATTTTTGGAGGTCTTTTCAAATCGGTCCAGCTCACTTAAATCTGAACATTTTTCCGAAATATTTTGGTGGACGTCTTAAAATATAATAGACTTTATAATTCCACTGGAAAAATTATACCGATTTTTTTTTTTTGTATGGGGAGCGATGCAGTCTAATGTACATGCTTGTGTTTTTTCATCCGAAAGCATTTTACGTATAATAAATACATATAGCGCGGGATTTCTACTATAAATTTAGTATAAAACGGGATTCAGGTTATATTTGAACGGGATTTTATTAAATCTATTACTGGCAACACTGGTTTGAATGATATTGCGTTCACTTCGTTACGCTCTCGCATGTATACGCACGTAATGCTTACGCTCTTCAAGCAAGCGCTCACTTCCAGAACTTTTTGGACCAACCGGCTAAATTGGCAAAAAAAACGGCTAAAAACGGCTAAACTAATTCAACTAAATTTCACATGTTTTATTTAAATAAATCATAAGTAGAAAGACTAGTTCTTGGCAAATTCATGCTGGAAAAAATTTTGCCGGAAAGAATTTGCAATTATGAAAAACATATGATTGTGGGACATGGTTGCATTTTTTGTCGATGATAACTTGAATAAACAGGTTCGTCAAATTTAAAAATTTACAAACTTGAGCGATTTTAAAATCAAAAATTTAAGAAAATACTTATTTATTTAATTAATTTAGTTAATTCCAATGATTTGAAACGTACTCGGAATGCAATCTCAACCAGAGTCGATATAGGAAACGCGACAGTTAGTATGGCAAAGAAATTGAAACGTGTGTTGAAGAAAGTCGGACTGGCAAGAAATATACATGTAGATCCTGATTTTTGCCCCTCTGAAAGAATTTTAACATTATATTCAAATCTCTTATGTTTGAAATGCAACCGTGGACACTAGCTGGCAGGGAAACTTGCAAGTTCCTGCAAATTTGCGTTCGTGCAGAAATTTGCAAGTTTCTCTACTTGATAGAGAATTTGGGAGCATTCTCTCTTACTAACTAATATTTTGACTGATAATTTTCGCTGGATTTTCGACGAACAAACCTATTGTCTTCATTTTGCCGCATTTCAGTGCTGGTTCTTTTAATTGAAGTTGGCCTTCGGTTTTTGGAATTTAAATAAGTTCTCAGCAAAAAAAGTTAGTTTAAATAAATCCTTATGTGTACATAGTGCTTGAAAATATCCATTTTTCCCTTACCTTAAAACTTTAAGCGGGGCAACAATGATGTTTTGTAATTAAGGCAGAATTGAGTATGCGCTATCTGGGAAGACAATACCTGTAACATTTATTCTTGGCACTATATCCAAACACACACGCGTGTTAAGCAAACAGTGAAACAATTTGTTATTTTCTAAGTTTGCGAATAAAACATCACACTTAAATTTAAGTCACTCATAACAAACATTTTACGAAGAAAGTCCCCGTTACGGCCTTCTTTAGAAAAAATATATTCGTTTAAATTAAAAATAAGCGAAATTTGCCCAATTTTATATAACCCTGCCTCCGTGATAAGGCATTCTAACAGATTTTTGATCGCTTAGTCAAAAATGGAAACACATATATTTGAATTTTAAGAAAACAAGGTAAATAGCAAAATCGGCTAAAAACGTATATTTTTTTACAAAGCGGCTAACAAATCTGCTTCCGGCTAAACCGAAATTTATGCGGCTGTTTGCTATCGCATACGGCTAAATCTAGCCAGAAAACGGCAAAAATGGCAACACTGCTGTTCATGCTTTTATTTGAGCAAATTTGGACATCGCTATAACCCAAGAATGATAGAATACAAGATTGCGCCAATCGAGCTGAGAGCAACTGGCCGTGACGGCAATAAATACCAGAATGAGAGAGCAAGACGAACTCGACAAGAAAAAGAGGAAGCATCGGACAAAAGGCAGTATTGCCAAGTTTTGAATTTGAAAAAGCACCAAATTTTTATTGGTGTATTTTATAGACTTTATATGCATACATAATTTTATTGTAAGGATGCCGATTCAAATTAATACAAATCAATGTTTCTTTCACGACGGTTGATTTCTTCTGACATGATTGAAGGTGCTGCCACATATTTTGTTGTCGCTTATGATTGTCACTGTGCCATGATTTTGTCTAAATTTTTGTAAAGTTGCTTACCACATTTACGATTGCTATAAATTTTGCTTCCATTTTTTAAGATTTTCTAATTTGGTGTCTTGAAACTAAAAACAAAAGCACCGAAAACGCGCCAAGCACCAAACTCAAAAATTTTCGTGTTTTGAATACCCACTAAATTTGGTGCGAAAAGCATGAAGTTGGCAACAGGGGAATGTAAACAAAAGTATTTTATGACGTCAGCGATTAGGTGGATGCTGTCAAATCGACGAAGAGAGGGTTAGCGGTCCGCGAATGGCGCGACCTTTATTTTCTGGATCGTGCTATAACCGCTGTCAACCTTGTGTCTTTCGCAACAAACTTAGTGCTTTTACAGCCAGTAATATTTGCACATGCAGCTTCACATGCAAAAATACTATTAAACAGAACAACACAAATTTGGTGTTTTTTTTGGAAAAAATTCGATATTTTCAGTATTTTGGTGCTTTTTTAAATAAAAAACGAGTGATCTTTGCTGGGTTGAAACTGAAGAAATGGGAATAAAAATCAAGTTTTCGTAAAAGATTTACAATGCTTATTTTTATAAAAAAAAACAATTTCTCCTCGTATCACAGTATTCTGGGACTAAGGGGATAAAGCTGAGCAGAAATATGACGTCATAGGAGATTTTGTGTATTGCCTGTGTAATATACATACACATATCCATATGCAAAACAAATACATGCTGATAGATCTCTCTCAGCTCTCTCCACCGGCAAATCAGCGCTTACGTCATTCACATCAATCAGCGCAATCTTGTATTCTATCGGGCTTGTGTACATACATATATGTACGGTGACCATCCGTTCTGTTTTTTGCAGGACCGTACTGTTATTTAAAGGTCTGTCCTGCGTAGTTTTTCAAAACAGAAAACCCCCAAAATGTACTGACTTTTTTCAAGTGTCCTGCCTTTGTCCCGCAATTTCTTCGATATTTTAAAATTAACTTTTCCTAAGCTGGTTTTGAAGGTTCACTCAGTCAATGCGATCTAAATTTTGTACGGTTATGGACAATGGATGACGAGAAAATGAAGAGCAGCATCAAATGTATCAATAACACTGTTCTACAAAAGAACAATCAACATAAGCGATCTACAGTCCTCTTACAAAAATATATTACATTAAAATAAATTGATGAAAATTAGCCGAAAAGCTCCTTAAACAACCCTATAGAAAATTATTACAAGCGACCAAAATCGAAAAAAAGTGAAATTTCAATCATTTTCTTTTTACAGAAAATGAAAATCTGATGAGAAATGTACATGTTACGGAACACAATCTGCACAAATTATATACATTTGCAAAGGGCTTATCAATACCTTTCGAGCTGTAGGTCTTTTCATGTGATATTGACGATTAACTGAAAAAAGTGCAAATATACGTTTTTCGAACAAATCTCGAAAACACTTCTTTGAAACCATGCGTATTATTTTCGTTTTCAACGACCCAAAGTTTGCCTAAGAAATTTGCTTTACAGTGGTTCATATTTCGTGTAAAGTACTATGTAATATGCCTAATTATAATTTTGTAAATATTCATTACAAAAAGATTAATACCAATGAAGCAAATGTGATTTATGTTTAAAGTTCAAAATTGCATTAATAATTAAGAAATATACACTCCTCGTTATTTGAAAGCGCACCCTTTTAATACTTACTAGTTACAGTTTTCCTTTTGTTTGTTTAATATTCATTAATTTTGTATAAAAAATATAGCATATTCTACGTCTAAATCCGATTTTAAAAATTTTTGAAAATTAAAAAAAAAAAACAGTGGTGGCAATTTTTTTTATTGTCGGTGCTGCGCATTTTTTCCATGTAAAAATTTTGTCAAGCATACTTTGTATGGAAGAAAATAAAAAAAGGGTGTGCTATTCAAATGACGAGGAATGTATATATGTAGTATATTTTTGTTACTTTTATACTACGCAATTATATGTAGGTAAATTTTTTTAATAATTGTCCTGCATTTTCAAAATATATTTGTGGTCACCGTACATATATGAGGCCAATTTAAACTCTTTTTTTGGTGCATAAAGTCAGTACNCCGTACATATATGAGGCCAATTTAAACTCTTTTTTTGGTGCATAAAGTCATAAGTCACGGTATATACACTAATAAACCTTTTTGAGTACTCCTCGGGGGTAAAATCTGATCAGGGTTCATAATGAGAAGGAGCATGAATTTTGCCGATTCAGAGTTGCATACAAATTTACTGTGGTATGAAAGGGAGCAACAACCGTACTATGGCAGAGTGGTACAGGTAATTTTGTAAACAAACACTCTTTTTATAATTGCTATTTATTTTGGAATGTTCTGATATCCAGACGTGTAGCCAGAGGCAGTGGCATGTGAGCCTCACAAAAATCTACTCATCATGTTGGAGCAGCTCCGGGTAATGGACCATTATGACCACGATAACCTTCGGAGTATCCAAGCAAATGCGTNAACAACCGTACTATGGCAGAGTGGCACAGGTAATTTTGTAAACAAACACTCTTCTTATAATTGCTATTTATTTTGGAATGTTCTGATATCCAGACGTGTAGCCAGAGGCAGTGGCATGTGGACCTCACAAAAATCTACTCATCATGTTGGAGCAGCTCCGGGTAATGGACCATTATGACCACGATAACCTTCGGAGTATCCAAGCAAATGCGTGTCCTGAGTTTATTCGGTAGCCATTCACAGCAATTACTATTATATGTGTATGATTCAAATTTGTGACATTCTATACTTTGATGTTGATTATTTGTGAGGAGCTCCGGGTAATGGTCGCTCAAACTTTGGTGTGCTTAATGAGCTCTCTGGGCGGATGCGCTGGCAGGCTTTGGAGTCTCTATAACTATACAAACCTTATTTTGTTTTGGAATAAAGACTTAAATATATTCGGAAATATAGATTTTTTTTTTTTGATAAATTTACAAAATTCACATATTTTCATAATTATAATATAATATAATTNCATAAAAATATAATCTTACAATGGATATTTTATTGATTTTAAACTAACATTTAATAAAACTCCATTTAGTGTTAAAATGTTTTCTAATCATGAGGCGAAATTCCCGACAGTAAGTGTTGCCGTGAGCGCATAACGCTGCACACAACCCAAAAATACTCCTCGGGGACCAATTGGTGAAAAGCTACGAAAAGGTTTATTACTGTATATACTGTGGCCAGTACTACCGCAGCCTAGAGCTGTCAAACTATCGATAGTCAAGTCCATCGATGTTTTACGATAGTCTTAAGGGTGACTATCGATACTATCGATAGTATTGACCCATTTCATATGTTTTTCTAAATCCGTTTATTTTTTGTTATCTTGCTTTTATAANAGCTGTCAAACTATCGATAGTCAAGTCCATCGATGTTTTACGATAGTCTTAAGGGTGACTATCGATACTATCGATAGTATCGACCCATTTCATATGTTTTTCTAAATCCATTTTTTTTTTGTTATCTTGCTATTATAAATTTTTTTATTTTAGCGGCTCACGGTTGCATTTTATTATCGAGAAATATTGCTAGAAATTCATTCGCCGTGTAAACAGTCAAAACGCGATTTCAGAAATTTTCCCTGCAATTCGCCTCAATTTGACAGTCTGGGTGCGTTCAAAAATGCATCAACCCAAAGCATCAGTATCTTTCATTTCTAAACTATAATTGACGGAAATGTCTTATTTACGCAGAACTAAGTTCTAATTCGGCTTATAACCGTAGTTGCGCATATTTGACATTTATATCAACTATAGTTTAGAAATAAAAGAGACTGATGCTTTGGCTTGACGCATTTCTGAACGCACTCTCTTTTGAAATATGTATACTGCATTGCCCGGTCTAACACGCTCTTAAGACGGCAATGTAGCATCTGCTATCTCCACGCTTAAAATAAAAAAGGGCACTTTTAGAAATAATGCCATGAACCAACTTAACAGATCACCCAGCACGGCAACCGCGTATTTGTAATTGCATTTGAGAAAAAAAAAGTTGATAACGTCATTTTTTAATCAGTTGTTTCATTCACACACATGGTTTCATTCCGTTTCATTCAAATGGCGGCGAAAATATGACGTCACTACAAAAAAATACTTTTTTCTCGCACACCGTCCTGGGGCTTTATTCTGTAACTGTGAGAAAATGTAGTGTACACCGAGTGCAAAACTCACAACCAAAAACTCACCGACTAAAATTCAGTGAGTTTTCCGGAAGAGAAGTGTACACAATTTTGACAGTTAAAACTTATTCTCACACATGCTGAATCGCAAAATGAGGAAGTGTACACCATTTTGACAGCTAAAACTCATTCTCACTCTTCCTGTATCGCAAAATGAAGAGTGCACACAATTTTCAGTGTACACTTGAAAACTCACAGTTACAGAATAGAGCCCCTGGGTAATCTTTATTCGTTCGTTCACGAAATAATGCTGCCAATTTTTGTTCTCTTTGAACCAATACGTGCAAATATTAAAAGCGCTATGAAAGAGAATACGATATCAATGAAACGATAGTGGCGATAGTACAAAAATATCGATAGTTATTTCAAGTGACCAGTCTATCGATACTATCGATAGTTTGACAGCTCTAGCGCAGCCGTTCTGTGATGAACATGATGTTTTGGGGAGATATAAATAATTGTTTCGTAATTTTTCATACCCTTCCTTCCGCGAACTATTTTTCTCTTTCTATAGCCCTCGCTCGCACTTTGACTGCTTCTTGGAGCAAAAAAGTGCCTACCTCGGGTTTAGAGCGTTTTGATTGATCCTAGAAAATTCATCAATGCAACAGTGAAATAAATATTGATCAATTCTGGTGATACGACAGTGCGGGGATAAGCAGTGGCTGATTTAAAAATGAAAATAAGTCGCTGAGAAGCAAAGCCCAAGAATAATTTTTACACTCCTTTTAGTCAATAAACGACGAATATTGAGCTTTACAAAAACATTTTTGTTTA
>NW_016175289.1:0-2614 GCF_001687245.7 Rhagoletis zephyria
TTATTGCATTATCTTATTTATTGTTGTTAACTCTGATACGTTTTGCCTCGTGCTGTTTGCTTAAACAAAAATCACATTTACATTTTCGTAAACGAAAAGTAAATTCAAGTAACATACGTACTCGCACATATGTATGTACAATAAATACGTACGACAAATAAAGAAATTAAGACATAAACTCAATGATTTTATTTAGAGCTAATGTACAGTGGACAGCATCAGCAGGAATCATGTTACCACAATCACCTGAAAAAGTTACCAAATTTAACAATAAATTAACACTACACATGTACTTTTTCGATCCCAATATTTATGACCTGAGCCGTTCCTTGCGGCAGCTCTCAAGAAAACGGTCAAGAAAAAATTTCCATTATTTCGTGTGTGTGTCCAAGGAATTTTGACATTTTTGATACTTCACAGCCTGTTGCCTCACTCTTTCCTCAAGAAATAATGGAACGGGCATATATTTCTGTTGCAAGCCTGGGTTGCCTTGTGCTCTTTTTTCACAAAAAACTTTAGAAAACCGTAGTAGAAAGCGTAGTATATTTCTTAAGAACTGCGTACTGCCTTGAGGAAATTTGACTCAAGAAAATTTCTTAGCCATTTCTTGTACGTCATTTTATATGGAGTTTTTGCTTTTCTTGAGAACTGCATACAGGCCTTATGACTAAAACCGAAGCGCTCAGAAAGAAAAATACCAAACTGAGAGAACTGCATTGGCGAAATACCATGGGGCCACTTGCACGGAGAAGGAAAGGTGCACAGGACATATATGGCCAAGAGAAGAGCACATATGTACATACACACTCCCTGCCCTCTTTTCCAAAATGTATAGTCCTTAAGGTTAGATGCAGTGTTTTGATTAGCTGAGGCCACAATGGGCCTGTACTAATTTTAAATTATATTACTTTCATTTTAAAGCCTGAAGTCCTCAATTTGCCTACTGAAAATTTAAAAACAGCAAACTCTATAGCATCGAAATTGAAAACAGATTTGTATTTGCTATCTTTATTGACTTCTCTCCTTCAAAAGGGAAATAGTTCACTACTGACACCATCAAGATAACCTACGAAAATAGCAACACAAAATATTGTAATATAAACTCAAAAGATTTTAATAATTGTATCTTAGCCCAACCTAGCCAAAATTTCCTATTATTATGCAAAAATAAGCTTTATGAAAAATCTAATAACACAGGCCTGCGTAATTTAATTTCTTTCCCCTCATTCCAATACATCTTTGGTGTTTTTTTCTAGCACGCCGAGATTTATTTTTATTGATGACATGAATATTTTTGAATTTTTATCAATTTGCAAGAAACGTCAAAAATCAATTAATTTAGAATTGAATGTTTGCTTAAAAAATCAACAGTATTAGTCAAAAATACCCATATAGAAACTAACGGTGATACTAAGAAAAATGATAGAAGGGGCATTCCACCGTGACGGGTGGGACATTATTTTTTAAGTAATTTTTCTTCGACCGTTAATTTGATAAGTTTCAAAATGTTAACACTTCAAGTCAGATATCAGATTATTACGAAGCTAATAAAGTATGAAACTTAATTATATAAGAGTGACGGGTGGGACAACAATGTCACCCGCCTCTGTGAGTTGGTTGATGCATTTCGCAATTTTAGACAAACTATAATATTTCGTTTCTAGCGTCTTTCTCGTATTCGGCTAATATATAATGTTAAAGTCTATTTCATGTTTTAATGGCATTATTATATTTGAATATTAAAAAAGAAACTTTTATCTTGAGGACACATAGTTCGTGAGTAAAATGAAGTATACTTGTTCGTTATGAATATTTATAAGGACCTTAGATATTTAAATAGTGGGAAGCCACTGCATGTATTTGCATGTTAGGTAAAAACACAAACAAATTTTGCTGTGACGCTTGGGACATAAGAGCGTGTCAGACGTGGCAATATTTCCAACCTTTTCACGCAATCGCTGTCAAAGTGTCACACGTGTCAATACGCGAGAAATGCCTTGACAACTTGATGAGAAAATACTATATCAAAGATAGTTTCACTACGGCTGCGCTTATAACAGTAAAAATACTGTAAAATAAATCGATAAATCCAGATTTCTAATGAATTATTCTACATGCTTTACTATTGTCACAGATTTAAACACAATCAATGTAATTTATTTTCCGACCTGTGGTGTCATCTTCGCTGGATTGACCCAGAACAAATTTTCGCGAAAAATTTACATGTTGGATTTTTTTTTTATGTAGCCCAAATCCCCAAATCGTTAATTAGTAGGAGAAACAGAGAAGTTTTAATGATTTTAATGAAAAAAACTTAAATTAATTTAAAATAAAACCTTTATTTGAAAACCCACCAGTATTAGTTAAAAATACGCCTAAAAATACTAGTACTAAATCAGAAAAACCTATGTAAGTTACCGCTAGTAATACGCGGCAACACTTTTACAAATGAAAAAAGTAACTTTCTCGGAAAATTTACGTTATTGGAATTTTTTATTATTTTTTTTTTTTTGTAACTTACTATCTAAAACCTACCCAAATTGCTAATTGACCCTATTAAGCTGGCATTTCAGGGTACTATTATATATATATATAAGGAAAATTTGAAAGTTAG
>NW_016175289.1:4018-10160 GCF_001687245.7 Rhagoletis zephyria
GGGGGGGGGGGGGGGGGGGGGAGGGCTCGAGCATCCCCCTGAACCTACCTGGCTACGCCCATGATAACAGCAATGAAACTGTACACTTTATGTCTCACGCGCAATCCTATTGTTCTCTATTAAGCTAGGGCCAGTGTTGATCAGGTGTAAAATCTAATTTCAGCGCATCAATTCCTATGAGGCAGTGACCTCTCAAAATTGCCATAACCGTTTTTGTGAAGGTTAAAAGTTATGTTTACCGACTCTAGCACGGGCCCGCTCTATCCCGTTCTAACTTATCGGATTTGGACAAAAGTAGATACAATTGTACTTTCCCATGCCTTTTTAATTTTAAAGTTCGTTAAGCTCACAGATGCTTTCCAGGATGGCACTCAAGACAGTACTCGGTTTACGGCACCTAGATTTATTTATTTTTGGTGAGGCTTTAAAATATATCTAACCAAAAGGATACTGGCTCGAATCATAAAATTCTTCGAGATTATTAAGCACATATATAGGGTATAAATACTTACTAATTTGAATTAAATTACAATTCAATCGGGCCACCCTATAATGCTGTTCAAACTAATGCAAATCAGCACCTCATTTTTTCCAAGATTAGCCCACAGTGCGCTACTGATTTATGTAGTGACCGTTGGCACGTTTTTTATCCCAATTTAAAACTACCGGCTTGTGTTTTTATTACCATCTTCTTATCATTTATCTCTTGGCAGCATACGAAGTTTTAGGTCATGGCTAACGACCGCGCAAACGTGATCAGGCTGCTACTGTGCAGGCGGCGCCATAAATTAACTTGGATTGCTTCTTACGTATGCGAATCTTAATTTTCTGTTATTGCCTTGCTTATGATTGTTCGACTAAAGAGCTTTATGTTTTTGTTTTTTTTAATTATCAAGGACATTTTGTATGTAAATAACTATTTTTCATATGTAAGTAGATATGTATGTTAATTTTCATCCGATTTCCCTCATATCAAAGACAATGTAATTGTTTTAGCAAGCTAATTAAGTAAACAAAAAATTACATAATTACTCGCACATTGAAAAATATAATTAAATATATGTAACACGGATGTTATGATTACACAAAGTACCTGTAATCCAAACATTTTTGGGGAACTCAGTTTACAAAACAATTTTGGGGAATTAATTTCAACACGAAAGTTAACTTTAGCCTATTACGTATGAACATATCTTAATTTAATTTCCAACCATATGTTCAACAAAGACGGACTTAAAAACATTCAAATGTACATTTGTACATACATATGTGTGTATCAGTTTATAAAGTAAATTAGTTCAACTACGGTAGGGAGGCATCGGATTTTTTTTTTCACTTTTTTCATTGTATGATCATTGAAAAGCAAGCTAAACTACATATAGATACAGTGCCGCACTAAACAAAAAAAAAATTGTCACATACCTGTATGGAAGAAACTGCGTGAAAAAAGCGCCAAATATCAACGCGATTTTCTACCAACTTTTGCACTTTATTGCACTTAATAAAATTTAATGGGCTCTAAAACTACATATTTAAGAGCTTTGTAGAAACCTTATTTAAAATTTAAAAACTTGTATGCAAATTTATTAATTTTTTCCGAGTTTAGCACAAAGTTGAGAGCTTTTATTTTTAGGGTTTTTGTTATAGTATGAACAACATTTTTATAAAAAAAATTGCGGAAAAAATTAAAGTAAAAAATGTTGCATATACATATTCTGCCTTATCCTGAGTTTCGCCAAAAAAAATTCACCCGAAAATTTCCAATATTTTAGTACGGCACTGTATGTGGAAAACGGATTCGCCAATAAAGAGCAAAAACGCCAAGGGCACGCATATGACCTCTTTTCCCTCTTTTAATTAAGTCCTTAATCCTTCGGTCTTTGGAATAAAGTTGTATATACCTCGTGAGTAGTTATGATTCTTCTGCATTTTTTATGTAACTTTAAATAATTCCTTTACATTACATTTAATGGCGAACAATTTTCCTATAAACTATGTTCTTTGTAAAAACTTTTGATCAGCAGACAAATGACCCTGACCTGAAGCTTTCTTCAACCCTATTATGAAACCATAGAAACTTCCCAAAAGGAAACAAGAAACAAAAAACAGTTAAGGACAGTGCTGTCTTCGCTATGCCGAAGATTTCATACCTTTCATATCTTCTTTTTATTGGCGCTGTAACCGCCTAAGCGATTTTGGGCGAGTTCAAACCAATGAAACCAAGTCTTTCTCCACTTGGTCTTTCCATCGTAGTAGGGGCCTCTCTCTTCCTCTGCTACTACCAGCGGATTACGAGTTGAATACTTCCAGATCTGGAGCGTCAGAGTCCATTCGACCGACATGGCCAAGCCAGCGGAGCCGCTGTATTTTAATACGCTGCACTATGTCCATGCCGTTGTAAAGCTCATACAGCTCATCGTTCCATCGTCTGCGGTACTCGCCGTCGCCAACGCGTAAAGGCAAAATCTTTCTCTCGAATACTCCAAGAGCCGCCTCATCGGATGTTGTTGTTGTTGTAGCGGCACTACTAAGCCCCGCCTATTTCGGGTCAACATTCAAACATTGTCGTCAAGCTCAACTAACGGGAGGCCCAGGAAACAAGCTGTTTCAATGGGGTCGGACGAGAGGGAGAGGGGTGTTAGTTGAATCGGATTGAGCTGGCATGTGAAGAGGTGGTTGGTGTCGTGAGGGGATTCTCCACATGCCGGCCACTCATTGGGGATATTGGGGTCGAGTCTAGACAGGTAGCTGTTGAGGCGGCTACAGTATCCAGACAGTAATTGAGCCAGGGTAACGCGGGTCCCTCTTGGCAATTGAAGCTCCGTCTCTTCTACTGGTGGCGATTGGGCTCCAATTACGGCATTCATAGGTCGAGAGTCTCTATGGATGTCGTTAATGGCTCGTCTGTATGTCGTCGGGTCCAGTGGGTGGTCTACGTATTGCTGGACTGCGTCCTTGTATACGAATAGGTGCCCCGTGACGTGCCTGGGCGGAGGCTCCTCCTGAAGCAGAGGTCTGTTTGGGTGTTCGCTTCTGTGGCACCCCATCAGAAATTGCTTACAAAGCATTTTGTTGTGTTCCCTTACGGGGATCACATGGGCCTCGCTGTGGAGGTGGTGCTCAGGCGTCATCAGATGGCACCCAGTCGCTGTCCGGAGTGCGGCGTTCTGACAAGTCTATAGCTTCGTCCACTGCGTTCAACTAGTCCCCGGCGTCCAAACTGACGCAGCATAGTTTAGAACCGGCCGGCCAATTGCCTTGTATGTTGCCAGCAACGTTTCTTTGTCTTTGCCCCAAGTGCNCCGGCCAATTGCCTTGTATGTTGCCAGCAACGTTTCTCTGTCTTTGCCCCAAGTGCGGCCGGCGAGTGACTTGAGGACCTTTTTGCGGCTCTGTACATTATTGACAACTGCGGTTGTGTGCGTGGAGTAGGAGAGCAGGCTATCGAAGGTGACCCCTAAAATTTTCGGGTTGTTTACAGTCGGTATTGGTGTGCCATCGACGTGTATACCTAATTCTAGCCTGACCTCCTTCGTCCAGGTGGTGAAGAAGGTCGCCATTGATTTTGTTGGGGAGAGTGTTAGGCTCCTTGCAGTGAAGAAGCGAGAAAGGCTGAGAGATAGTTGTTTATTTTTGAGCAGAGGTCATCAATTCCATTCCCGGACGCCAAAATCGAGCAATCGTCAGCGTATGAGATTTTTTTAGATTTAGATTTAGATTTATTTATTCATTTTTTCTTACAATGTTACATAACAGCTTAAAGTAAAGACCAATTAGATTGACTTGTAAGAAAAAAGGTAAAGCATTCTGTAAAATGGATATAATAGTGTCGAATGCTATTTTCAAAAATAAAATCCAATATAATATACATATATAAAGTGTGTGGGGTGAAAAAGGTGCTATGAAATTACAATTTCAATATTCAGGGAAACTTCCTCAGGTGGTTGGGGAAGCTTCGAGATGTACAAGTTAAATAATAAGGGGGAGAGAACACCACCTTGTGTTACCCCTCGTATAATTCTTCTTGGTTTCGATGTTTGATCTCTGAAGATTACTGACGACTGTCGACCACTCATATAATTCGTCGACCATCGCTTCAGTCCCTGTGGGAGTGAGGAGGCCTCAATGTCTTCTAGCAGCGTGTAATGGCAGACGGTGTCAAACGCCTTTTAACAAGTCCAGCGCTACTAGGACCGTTTTCTCACAGGGCGGTTTCGATTTAGGCCGCGAGTTATTTGGAGTTTATGGCGTTAAGTGTTGTTGTAGTGCTTCGCTTCGCTGGGGTCAGGTGGCAGGTGAAATATGGGAGTAGCAGGACCTCTAGTGTCTTCGCGACCGGGGATAGGAGCGTTATCGGGCGATAAGAGTCTCCTTTGTTGGCGGGCTTCCCCGGTTTCAGCAGTGGGACCACTCTCCCTGATCTCCACACATCAGGAATGATGAGAGTGGCCATAGACTGGTTGAGGACCTCCGTTAGGTAAGCTACTCCCGTAGGCCCCAAATGTTTCAGCATCAACATACAGATACCGTCGTGTCCAATGGCTTTGGAGGCTTTCGCCTTCCGGATAGCGCCCTTCACTTCACAGCTGGTGAAAACAAGTGGTGGACTGTTTTTTTAGCAGCATGTGCAGCCTCCTGGTCACTCGGCGTTTGGCCCTGTCTACCGAAGGATGCAGTGTGAATTGCCTACTGAAGTAGGTTGCGCATTTCTTCGGGTCCGACGAAGCGCGACTTTCGAATGAGATTTCCACTGTCATCACGCTTCGTTGGGTTAGACAAGGACCTCACGGTTGACCAGAGCACACAAGATGTGTTGCCGAATCTCCAAATTAAGGTTTTGCTAGTACAGCTGCTTCGGCCGGGAAATTTGGGCGGACTTCCGCGCTACGTCCGGACGGGATGAAGCGAGCCGCTGTGACTACCCTGCCGAACTGGCGTTCGCCAGCATGTACGTTTATGGGTGTGAGAAGGGGGGTGAAGCTGAAGCGAAGCTATTGATCGAGATGACTATGGGTAGATGGTCTGATGCTAGTGTTAGCATAGGTCGCCATGATATGCTATTGAGCAGACCAGCGCTAGCAATTGTAAGGTATGGCGAGCTGCTGCAGCTACACACAATCCTGGTGGGGGCGTCGTCGTTCATGGTGCAGAATGTCGAATCGTCTATCTGCTCAGCCAAAAGATTTCCCCTACGATCATTGGCCAGGCATGAGTGCCAGAGATCGTGGTGCGCGTTGACGTCACCTACTATCGTGGAGACTGATTGTGCCATTTGGCTTGAGCAGCAGGGANATGAGTGCCAGAGATCGTGGTGCGCGTTGACGTCACCTACTATCGTGGAGACTGATTGTGCCATTTGGCTTGAGCAGCAGGGACCCACATAGCTTGTGGTCCACTCCCGGTGAGACCTAAGACCAGAGCAGATTCTTAGGTGACTCAATCCGTTGCATGAGTTGCACCTAACCGAAGTGGAGTTCGGATGGAGTCGATTCTGGCAAACACAGCAGAAATACGCCCGCCTGGAGAAGGATGCGGAGCAATCCGGCTGCAGGAAGTTGCTCCAGGGACAGACATTGAAGGGTATCACCGATCTAAGCGGGGTTAAGTCGCCGAAACGACAGCCCTTGGTCGGGTAAAACCCGAGTCATTCCGGTACGTAGATCCGGCTGTCGTGGGAATGCATCGGATGTTGTCATTGTTCATGCTTCTGCGCTATATGTATACCTGCACGGGCATGATGAGTGACGTATAGAGTGTGATTTTCGTACGTAGAGAAAGGACCTTACTCCTGAATTACCTACAGAGCCCAAAGTAGAACTTGTTGACAAGAGCGATTCTGCGTTGGATTTCGATGCTGACATTAATATCGGTGTTAATGCTGGTTCCTAAGTAAAGTTTCTACTTTCTCGAAACTTTAAAGAAATTGTGCTGACTATTTGTATGGTTCAGAGTTAAGGCAAGGATACTTAACTGAACACATCGCAACAAATTATAGATACACTCAGAATAACATAAAGACTATCGTGGATATTGGCTAATAAGTATTTTTTTTTTCTTTTAGCACGCTACCCCCAACAACACAGAGATCCTAACAATGAAGCGCCGAAAGCTGCTGCTCTGCTGGACCGTGCTGCACTCAGGT
>NW_016175290.1:0-10159 GCF_001687245.7 Rhagoletis zephyria
ATTTTATTTTATTTTATTTTATTTTATTTTATTTTATTTTGTTTTATCTAATCTTATTTTTTATGCTATTTCACTTAAATACAGCCACAATTCATTTGCAAAGTTCCAAATAGCATTCAAAATTTTAATTTCAAATCTCATAACATACCATCACTTAAAATTCAGTTTGGGGGAAGTTTTCGCCATTTTACCACATTTTTGCCACAATGTTTGTAATGTATTAACCAGACAAGAACTTAGCTTTGCGTTTGAAAGTCATTCCATTACGAAAGTTTAATCTAAGTTTTGAAGCCATGCTATTGCAATTTTCAGAGAATTGGGAAACTTGTTTTGCTCGCTTAATAAATATAAAAGTGCGTAAATGCAAATTTTTTTATTTACATTTATATTTGCTGCCACTTGCGTCGGCTGAGTGAGTATTCTCGGTTTACATATTTAAAAGTGAAAGTTAGCAAAAAGAAAAAAGGATATGCAAATTTGCAATTCTATGGAATTTAAATTCAATTTTTAGCGCAGAAACAGCGGTGGAAAAGGGATGAGAATCGGTCTCACCTGTGATACGTAGATTTTATACGAAGTAATACACATGCGTATGGGTCTTATACGCAAAAATATTTACATAACCTTATAGGTGCATGTACATTAGGGTGTATCACACTCCATGTAAAAAATCGACCTCACAATTGTGTGCAGAGCGTTTTCTACCGACCTTCCTTTACAATAAGCGCATCAAGCTCTTGATAGGCGATCTCGAGGAATACCGCTCCTTATGTGCAGGTCAACCCACCTCCAACGGTTCCAGTAGAAACGATGAGAGACTGAAGTCCTTGGGGTTCGACATGAGAGCTCTTTACGGCCTTCGTGTTGAACAGCACCTTGACAACCCGCCTACCCTTAGGAATGTACCCGTATTTTACGCAGTTCCACAGCCCTTTGCAGCAGCGCAAGTATGATGCCATCAGATTGATTGGAGATTTGAAGGGTTTGAAGGAGTTTATCGCCCAAACAAGGCGGCGATTATTCAGAAGGTTTGAAAAAGCGCCGCAGTCTCCACGCACTTCCCTTAAGGAAATTTCCTCTGGGGAGGGTTTGGAAGGAAACTGAATATCTAGGAGCAAGCTCAATGACTCCTCGCTACACATAGTCCAGTGTACTCCGTCATCCATTAAGTAATCCACCGCGGGGCGGAATGATCATCTGCTCGACGCTCTTAACTCAGATGTCCACCAGAGGGAATTCTCTCTGCCTTTCTGAAATCTCAGCGGATATGCGCTTTAAAGAGAATCCCCGCTGACTGCACAGAGTTTACTTCTGGCGCATCAGGAAGTGCTCGGCAAAGATTCCTGCAGTACAGATCCCAATTGGTACTCCCGCAGAGTGCTGAAGAGTTTGCTTGGAGGACGCGTCTCGTCCAAAAAGAATTGAAAGAAAGGACTGTTTACTCAGAATGGCGGAAGTCTTAAAATATAATAAATGTTATAATTCAAGTCGAAAAGCGCAACTTTATTGCAGATTCACCCTGATGTACATGTGTATGTAATTATACAGAAATCAAGAATTATAAAAGGTATATGTCAAACTTCTCTTTTGAAGGCGACATAAGAGCTGGCGTCGCATATTATATTCTGATTTCATTATTTTATGAAAGTTTCGGTATACACGATGTTCCGACACCAAAACACACTTATGGTAAAGAAAACTTCTTTAAAAAAATGCTTCTAAGCCAAAGGCAAAATAGGGTAAAGTATTGACTTATCTGCAGGTTCTCTGCAGATGTTTCTTCCATGCCTCATCTTTGAACCATCAGTGTAGATGACTTTTGTGGATTTCTATTGCATCCTTTTCTGGTCGGAAACCTCAGCTTTGTCACCACTAAGCTGGCATTTTTTCCCTGAATATCGCTGTGGGTTCTTAACTTCCACAAGTTGGCCTCCCTCAGCTTGAGGGCGCTTTTTGCAGCCAAGCGAAAAGTTACAAAATGGCTTTTTAAGTAATATTCCGTCATTCGTTTAATAATTGATTTGCACTCAAAATTTTTGCCATGTGTTTTTTTTAATAAATTTGGTGTTCACTTTACTGTACACAAATATTGAATCCTTTTAAAATATAAATTTTTTGCAGTGCTGTAAATTTTTTGTTTTACTTTTTCATTCTACATGTATTTATTAGTGTAAATTTGTACCTTTTACTGGAGTGCCTGAGCTTAATATGGAATGCCTTTTGCTTTGCGCTTCCATATATCAGAGCATATGTGAAGGCGATAAATGTATTTTTTTTTTCATACACTGCCAGAAAAAAAGGTGCCGAATTAGTGAATTTTTAGAATATATGCCACAATTTTTATTTAAATTTGTTTCGCTTTTGTTATAAACACATGGTTTATCCTACAACAAAAAACATAAAAATAAGTTACAAACTTTGCGCAAAACTCAGCAAAATTCAATAAAATGTTCATACAAATTTTCAACTTTTTTATCATATTTTTTAGAACTTTTTTGAGTATAATAATCTCATTTTTGTGACAGCTGTCAAATTAGAATTTTCAAAATTTCGAAACCATGAATCTATAACGCTGTATGTAGATATTAATTGCTTTTACAAGCCCATTTGCAAGTTTACACAATTCAAAATTGCTATTTCCAACGCTCATAAATCCTCCGCAAATGATCGGAAGCTAAACTGCAAATACGACGCGCGCACTAAGTCATCACGTGTTCGTATTACCAAATCTATTAGCTTCAATAGCAGCCAGTACTCATGGCAAAAGTGCCAAAAGAGAACACTCCTAAATCCGGCGCTAATGCGAAAACAAATTAGTCAACATCAATTGTAGTTGAGTAGCGCTAAAGTGAACTTAACGACAACTCAAAGCAGCCATGCAAGTATGCAGAGTTGAATTTTGATAGATGTGACGAGGCGTATGATGAACATTCATACATATGAACGAGCGTATGAGTATGAGCACATAAGGGTGCCAGTGTGCTTTTTTTCATGTACATACACATACAAATGCACTGCCAAGCCACATCACACGGACGGAAGGCATCAAAGTGCAAAGGCGACAAAGATAAAGTGGCATATCGATTGAGAAAACAAGAGCAAAGGCACTTAGATGAAGTGCCAGCGGAAGTATGAGAGCCATTTTTTTTTTTTTTTGAGCTTTAATGTGTAGATGTGAGGCAGCCAAGAGAAGAAATTGTAGCATTGTGCATGTGTGTATGTAGAAGGGCTGAGAAATAAAAGTGCGGAAACAATTGGAGTAGTACTACCGAGAGTACAGGGTATGTAAGTTGAATTATGGTTTGAGATTGCAGTGCGAGTAGATCAAGCAGAAATAAGGGAAAAAAGTGGCTGTGTTGGTAACAACTGCCTTTGATGACAATGCCATTTGCAAGAGCGGCTAATGGTAAGCGAACGAATCAAACTGATGTGACTGCAGTTAAAGCAGTGAAATAACAAATGAGTGAACAATTTATGTATGAGTAAAGTGTGAGTTTGAAAAGAAAGAAATAAAAAGTAAAACATAGCATAAGTAATATGTATTAGAAAACTTTGTTATATTTTTGCACTTTTACTTTTTTTTGCTTTCAGCAAAACAAATCAACGGCAAGTGTGCTTAAAGAAGTTGTGTATTTTTTTTTATGCACGCATACACACATTTACATATGCGCATGCATTCATATGTTAATATGCTAGTTTTTCCCTTTACACACCCAAAGCCGTGAACTTTACGCGACAACAGCTGGCAATACAATTATTATGATTATTACGCAAATGTGCAAACTAAAATACATACAAGCATTACTGCACATACATACATTCTCCCTTAGGTTAACGCATACAAATTTTATACCAACTGCGTGCTTGCGTGCCCCATCATTGGTACGTGACTGTCAGTCAGTGACTTTGAAGTCATCAAATGCGTTAAGTCCTTTTGCACTCGCACGAAGTTACAGTAGGGAGCATAAAATTTTAGTTCAGAAATTTGATGGGACTGAAAAACTTTTTAACACGATTTTTTTTTTTTTTATTAATGCGGTCTATACTTACTAGCTTAGCCACTGCATTGCTTCGTAGAGATCATAAGGTCTAAAAAGTGACCGGAAAAACTACGATCAGATAGCCAAGTTAGTCCCTGGGTCTAGGAATATCGATGAAAAATTTACATAGCAGTTTTCTCGGCAAACTGGATAAACTCGATTGTCGGCTGCCTCCAGTGCCCTGTTAGTATACCAACTAGCAGCCAATTATCTTAATATTAATCTTGATCTTAATCTTATTCTCAATCTTAATCTTAATCCTGATGTTAAATTTAATCATAATTTCAATCATAATCTTAGTATTAATCTTAATCTTTATCTTTAACTTTATCTTAATCTTGATCTAAGTTTTAATCATAATCATAATCTTAATCTTAATGTTAATCTTAATCTAAATCTTAATTTTGATAATCTTCGACAACTTGCGATAACAGTGCGTTGCCAGGACTCGATAAATTTCGATAAGTCGAAAATACACATATATCGATATAGAGTGATACATCGATAACTCAGTGGATAACTCTATAAATTTCTTTAACTTATTAATGCTAATAGCTCCACAAATTTCCATATCTATCGACAAATTTCCATAACACGATACACCCTGGTAACTTGATAAAATTTTATAAATCGTTAGAAAGTGACAACTCGGATTATTTATATAGCCCCAGAATTTTCTAGAACTTTATATGCGTTAAAAATTCTTAAACTTTCGACTCGATAAACCGAAACATTTCGATAACTACTAACAAATTACGATAACTACTAACAAATTTCGATAAGTCAATCAATATCGATAACTCGATAAGTTTAAAGAGCTCGACAAACTAATATAACTCAATAATTTTCACTAGCAAGATAAATATTGATAATTCAATAAATATCGATAATTGATAAATTTTAGTAACGAGACAAACTCCGATAATAAGATATATCTTTATAACTCGATAACAATGGGTAACTT
Organism: Rhagoletis zephyria; assembly: GCF_001687245.7. Classification (NCBI taxonomy): domain Eukaryota; kingdom Metazoa; phylum Arthropoda; class Insecta; order Diptera; family Tephritidae; genus Rhagoletis; species Rhagoletis zephyria. The sequence goes on from NW_016175290.1 coordinate 5,005, forward strand.
TCAACAAGTAAGTTACTGTATTGCGATAAATTTCGATAGCTCAATAAATAATGATCAGCTATGGAATTAACACTCAATTTCAATTACTCAATTAACATAACTCGATAAATTTCGATAACTACACACATCGATGTCTTCACAAATGTCGATAACTGGATAACTTTCCATAACTAAATTTTTGATGACTGGTTATATTTCGATTTTTATCGAAAAACACTGAAAAAAAAATTTGTTTCCTTAACTTTTTTTATATTCGTCGTTTTTATCATTTCTTTCTGCATATTCATATTTCGTTTCAAATACGAAGTAAAACAAAATGCGAAAACCACTCAAATTGAACAGCCTGCAACAACGACAATACACAAATAGGAAAATTTTTAAACAACGATTTTGGCCGTAATTGTTAACCAATTTTTAAACCATAAACGCTGGTCTACAAGATAGTACCTTTCCAATGGTGTGCTTGGTTTCGAAATTGGTCCAGTAGAATCGCCAAATGAACGACCGCAAAATTTATGTTAGCATATTTACATATATAAAGATCATTATGTGCAACACTAGATGTATCGATAAATACGGAGTAATATTATATCGGAAAACATATAAAATACAATTAAAATATTCATATAACATAAAACATAAGAATTCAATGACACTATCAATAAGGGCATAGATAACATAATCGGTTATCGATTGATACATCGATAATATATAGGATCGATCAAAATATTACTACTTCTGTGTGTCGATAATGTCTCAAACATTTTAACAACAGTATGTAGTAGTATTAGTATTATTAGTAGAAGTCTTAGTTGTAGTTCTTAGAAGTGGTAGATATCTAAAAATACAGATGTCGATATCAGTAGTCGGTAATAGATTTGTTGATAAGAATATCGGATATATGGATCTGAGAAAAATACAACTTCAACTGCATTTATTACACTTATGACTGTAGGTGATTATTTGCATATACATACATATCTAGATATTTACACCCATATACGAGAATACACGACAATTGTTTCACATACCGAGTGCATTAAAGTATTAGGACGTGTGCTATAAGTAATTTGTTGCTTTTTTTTCTTTGTTTTTAGTTTATTTTTTGTTATTCACTCACTGTGTACAACTTATACACAGAAACATACACGCACCCTTGCCGCCGCATGCAGAAAACCAAACAAAAAAAAAATTTCATTTCCATTTTCATTTTCGCTCTACGTACTACATATGTATGTATATTCCTGCTATTATTTTTTATGAGTTTTTATTGACGTCGGGTGCTCATTGTTTTCGCATACAGATATACATACATACGTACGTATGCATATATGTATGCAGTTATAAATGCACACGTATTTGTATGCCACTCTTAACGACCGCCAACACGCAAGCAATTCCTATTTCATACGAGTATGCATGACCCGACTCACCACACTGACGCTGCTGTGCCCAATATGTTTGTGATTGCTTTTTTGTTCGCAAAGATTCGTTTATCAATAACTTTTTCCACTGCCCACACGCTTCAGTGAAAGTGTTGCAAATTATTTTGAAAGTAACATTTGTTTGACGCTGCGTATGAGTGACATTTTTAATGGTACTGACTTGAATAAAAAAGTCATGTCAGGTCAGAAAGTTCATTGAAGTTGCCTTCGTGAAGCAGCGAAAGCAAATTTCGAGGGGAACATACGTTTGTTCAATGAAACGTTTCTTTCATTTAGCTTCATACGTGCGTATATAATTATATATTTACATATCGAAAAATTTTAATTCAATTAAATCAAGGCTACAAAATGTGTTTATGGTGGAAGCATAATTCTAACCGAACTCGAAATTTAAGATAATGGTTTCTTTCCAACAGCGCCGAAGTTTTTACAATCAGATTTCATCGCATATATATACAGAATTGAACATACATATATGTATATAGCACCCCCATTTCAAAATAATATTGTTTTCCACTCATTTTTATTTATTTATTTTTAGGAATTTTCAATTAAAATACAATTCCATATCTAACGAAACCCATATAAACCCAAGTTTAGAACTTTGTTAAAGACTACAAACGAATGTAACATATTTTCACCCGAATTTCAAACTTTTTTCTCAGAAGTGTTAGAATTTTTTGAGTACACAGCCCATTCAATTTTAGTCTGATAATGTGCAAGTTTCAAGTGGATAAAAATTACCGTTGATTTTTTTTTTTTAATTTTTTTGTCGCATTTTCTTCCACATAAACAATAAATACAATTTATTTTTAATGCCTCAATATGAACTGAAAAAACAACTATGGAAATCCAAAGGCCTCTCAGCGATGTATTCTTTGTACTTCTGGGTTAACTGAACATTTCAGACCTATATAAATTTTGGCTTTTCAAATAAATATCATCAATCTATAAGCAATTTCATTCAACCACGGTTAGATTAGGATAGGTTTGGTTAAGCGTGCAGGACTGAAAAGAGTTCACTCGAAGGCCACAAAGTCCAATTGCTATGGCCAGGGGTTTTTATCCCTTACCAACCCTTCATGGCTTTGAACCATCTTGATTCTCTAGCAAATCTTAGCAGTCCTTCTAGTAGAAATTTCCCCTTAGATATCTAAGCTCTTGAAGAAGTGATCCCCCAGAAATTTTGAGGTGTTTTCCTCAGTGTGCTGGGCATTCGTAAAGGAAGTGCTGCACAGATTCTATCTCCTCCTCATCTCTGCAGAAATCGTTATACGGGGCTCTAAACCTGTCGGCCATGTGGTCAATGGTCCAGTTTTCCATTAGTATTCCTATGAGTAGCCTAACATTTGGCCATGAGAGCCTTATAAACTCCGTGTTTTTCATCCGTCGAGCCGTAGTCAGAGCGAGCGCGATACCATGCAGGTGTGCAGATTATTCCATCTACTGTTGGTGGCTGCCTTTTCGCACTCGCAACTAATGAAAACAAAATTCGCAGGGGAGGTTTTGCGATCCGGATCGCTTCCCCAAGTCCCATCTCAGACCACTTTCTAGCATATTTGACGCTTTCTCATTTCCCGGAACACCACTATGTCGCGGGACCCAATACAGCTTGATAAGGGATCTTCGGCAAACCTTGACGCTTATCGAGCTAGTCGTTGCCGACCCTAAGCCTCTGATGGCGGTTTGACAGTCAACAACGAAGCAAGCTACAGCATTGTCGCCTTGTCGATTGCATATATCTCATAGTGGAAAACACCGCAGTGATTTGGAGTCTATAGAACTCTCTCGGAAATAACTCTAGGGATAAGGCGCCAGATCCTGTACCGATAGCCATTCTCGAGCCGTCCGTGAAAATGGGTAATTTGTCATCGCTGAAAGCAATACTAAATTCCCTTAAGTCACTTCTGTCGACAAAATAGATATCGAAGTATCGATTGAAATCTGTTTTCGTGACCAGATAATCACAGCTATTTTACTTCACCCGCACCCGCACTCTCTCCAGGATGGTGGCGTAACCCTTGCAAGTCATTTGCAGCCTGTTGGACGCCCTGAGTCTTAGAGCGTATAGATTTATGGGTGGAAAATCCAGGAGTATCTCTAGCGCCACCTGGGTCATTCAGTAAACCGCTCCCGTTGCACATAGGCATGCTTGTCGTTGCATCTTTTGCAGGTTGAGTAGATGGGATTTGGTGTCAACCGCAGGCGCATACCAGCGCGACATATATGAGAATAGGCCTAACTACAGCCGAAGAAATCCAGTGTTGGTAAAGACAACAACTTCGGTTTCGGCGGAGTTAACACCTGGTTCGTTTCCTTCTGCCCACTCTGCCGGATCGTTAATTGCAGATTGTAGTATCTCGTTGACCGTCTAGAGGAATTCCTCCACAATGACTAAGTCACCCACATATGCAACGACCTTAGCAACTTTCGATTTGCGGAGCAGGAATTCCACCGTAGGGGGTCAAAAAACCACCCCGTTTGATCGGAGCTACGTGCGGCTGTTTTTCTTGCTTCTGCTCTTCCCATAGAGCTATAGATGCTCCTGGTACTCAATATATTGTCCATGGAGCAGTGTATGGATTCACTAAGTTCAGTTATAAAAATGGCACGCCTATTTATGGGCCTTTTTTCGTCCACAGCAAAAATCTTTCCGAAGAAAAATTTTTACTGGATGGGTATTCTTTCGGAATCTGAAATAAGATTTATATTTGTTCGTAGAAACAAGATTTTTGACACCTTGCTAATTAATTATATGTATGTATAAAAAAATATAATAAAATTCGATCGCCTTAATTTTCTTACAAAATTCTTAATTTAGCATATTTTAAAAAGTAATATTTTATCTTTCAGGCCAAGAGTACATAACGGTAAATATAGCACAACCATACAATTCGCACAACTCAACTGCAGTAACAGCGGCTTATCAATACATAGTATAAAGGAAAGTCGATATTCTTTGAACGGATTTTGGCGAGATTTTCTCTAGCATACTCTGTATGGCCTTGTTTACTTATAATTTTAATAGGGTTGCCACTTGTCTAAAAAACTATAAGATCCGCACCGTTCGCTGGACTACAAAAGATGAGGTATCAAATGAAGGGGATTGGCCTCTATAAGTTTTTTTAATAGGGTTGCCACCTGTTAATAAAATTACTAAATTCAATAACAATAAGCAAAGGCATCAGTTCTACACCATCACTGTCAAACGAAAAGACTTAGCCTCTACATGTGCAATAACGTATTATTTCTCTGAGTAGGATTGCCACCTATTAAAAAGTTAAATGATTTGCGCCGTTCGTTACGTTGGATTACAAAATGAGATATCAAATGAAACGGTCTGGCCTTTAATTTTTTGAATAGGGTTGCCAGCTAATTAAAAATTACTATCTTCTATACATAGTATAAAGGTAAGTCGAGATATCTTCACCACGCTAATCTTAAAATCTACTAAACGGATTTATACGTGATGTTTTAAGTATAATCTGTGTCTCTAGGCATATTATATTTAGTACTGTAAATTCCTATAGGGTTGCCACCTGTCTAAAGAATTATTAGATCCGCCCTGTTCGTTAGATTACAAGAAATGAGGTGTCAAATAAATGGGCTCGGCTTTTAGATGTTCAATAATGTATTAGTTTTTGAGTAGGGTTGCCACTTTTTTTAAATTATAAGATCTTCACCGTTTGTTGGACTAAAAACTGAGGTAC